>NC_041401.2:191809176-192109176 GCF_900747795.2 Erpetoichthys calabaricus | reverse complement strand
TTTGCGACTTTCTCATTGCGCCAAGTATCATAGTTCACTTGCGGTACCGATTTTTATTAGAGCGAATCTGAGAGAGAGACTCATTGGGCTGAGGGGAGGGGTGCGAGGCCCTCCTCACTTGCCACTTAACGGATTTAGATCTTTTTTTTCTTTCTATAATTTGCTTGAACATTCCGGTTGATTTTGCGACTTCTCTCATTGTGCTAAGAATCATAGTTCGCTCGCAGGAGCGATTATATTTGCACTAATCCAGGACGGAGGCTGCGGGTAGAGGGGAGGGATAAGACTCCCTGTCCTGTTTCACTAATACGTGGGCAAAGCCGCGGGATATGGCTAGTATTTATATATCCACCAGTATCGGCGCACTGCACGATAATGTGCAGTGAATACACTTGACTTGAGCATTCATAGTGTTCAAACTTTCTCTGTACATGTAGCACTCATTTGCTCAGAGGTTGATGCGGTTGCTGCTTCCTGAGCAGCTTTTCTTTTTTCCACCCTATCGGACCGTTTCTTCTCTTCTTTCAATGGCATCTTTTCGCGTTAAAACTGTTTAAGTCAGTGTTTTGTGTTGAAATTACTTAGCTTAAGTGAAAAATTAAAGGAAAATGTACTGACACTTAAGTCTTCCCCTACCTCTTCAATCTGCCTCAAGAATGATTTAAGATATGAAGTGACGGCGAAGGTGGTAGGGAATGAGAATGGCACATGGCCGCCATGCTGGCCGCTGACGAGAGCTGATTCTACAATCAAATAGAATAAAAAGAGGAATAACCTTGGAGGTCAATCATCATCCCAAAAGTGGATAGTAGATGTCACGTAGTATATGTGTGCCAAATTTCAGGTCGATACTTCAAACGGTTTGTGAGATACATATGAGTTACAGACAAACGGGCAGCCACGGTAGCATATTATATAAGATACGGCCAAAAAACATTTTTAAGTTTTCATCATTAACTGAACTAGTACTAAATAGCAGAATACATTTTTACACCTTAATATTCATCCGTTTTCTTACTTAAGGGACAGTCAGCAGATTCATATCACAGTTGTAAGCCTGAATCTAATTTAATAGGGAACCAGTCCATCATAAGGCCACCTTAATATTATTTATTGATCATCATTTTTTAAAACATATATTTAGTTCAGAGTCGCTGGGAGCCAGTATTTAAAGTAGCAGCTTATGGAGCAATGTGTGAACAAACCCAGCACAAGGCACCAGTCTATGACGAGACTACTTTAATACATCTGTAAAAGCCATTTTCCTTGTTCTATAAGATTCATGCATATTTCTTAGATGACAATGCATAAATGACGGGAGGTTCCTATAACCCCCATAAATAGAATCGTAGAGGTATATTCTTGCCATTTCTAACAGCTTGGAGTAAACATTATTCTTCAGTCAGCTAGTGATAGCCTTGCCTTGTATAAGGTGTAGAGGCATACGGTTTTTAACCGTGATCACACGTCACCGTGCCTGGGCACTTGCCTATGTCCCAACCGGCTTACGAGCCTTTTGAGAGTGTGAAGCAAATATGTACTTAACAGCACTTAATTTATGTGTTGTGCCGTATGTAAAGCGTACAGAAGAAGCTAAGAACCTTTAAGTAGAGAAAAAAAAATTAACCTTTTAAGTAGAGAAGAAGAAACGTGACCGCATGTAACAGTGCTTGATGGCCTACGGGCTCTTTGAATGTGAGAAATAACAAGTAAAGAAAACTTGTTTACTTAAGTACCGCACAGTACGCCAAGGTGTACAGAAGAAGAAATTAAGAACCTTTAAGTATAGAGATAACAAGTTTTTCAAGAAAAGCCAAGTTTAAAGAAGATGCATCTTTCCTTTTTTTTGCCTTTTATTCTACGTGTGTAACTATTTTTTCTTTTATTCTTGTGTGGACTATTTGCTTTTACCTTTCACTAAATACCTTTAAAACGAACTCTTGGACTCTGAGAATTCTTTTGACATGCGTCTTACCCGTGCCGGATGACACCTTATATATTTCAGCAGCTACAACATCAGTTACTCCATCCATTTTATAGCACTGTTCTGCAGTTCAGGGTTGTGCGTGGCATTTTTTTTTTTTTTTTCTTATTTCATCCCTATCATACGGTCGGCTATAAAGTTTACAAATACTTGTGTGTCATTTTATGATTTTTGAATAATGTGCTGCAGGGCCAGAAGTTCTTTGTCTTTTTAAAATGTTTGTTATATTGTGTTTTAACAGTGGGAATATGCTGCAGGAACCTGTATGCCTAGGAGGATGTGATCATATCTTTTGTAGGTAAGTAAAACAACTGTTGATTAGATTTATTTATTTATTTATGGAGATCCTGACCTTTCTTTGGATGCACATGGCTTAACAGAAGCATATGGATGTTGGCTGAACAATTTGTGCTGAATAATTTGTGTTAATAAAAAAAAAAAAAAGTCCTCAAGGCAACTATTGTTATTCATTATTTGGGATGTTGGGGGAATTCTTTAAACATCTGGAGCATTGTTCATTGCTTTAGTTTAACCTTGCATGACAGCTTGACATAAATTCATGATAATTATTGCTTTCTTATAACTTCTGAATTCATCTGCCAGAGTCCCACCTGGAAACAATAATCATATTATGACCTAGCTGGCTCTACTACATTGGTTTCCTGTCAGAGTAATCTTTAAAAATCTGCTATAAATTGGTAAGGCTGGCAGTGGAGGGAAAAAAGCCTGCAATCTCTGTCTGTGCTGCCTATGCTACCGAAACCTTGTGAAGTGGGCATTTCAATGTCCCAAATCCAAAGTACATAACACTTAAGAAAAACGTATTTATTGTAATTTTATACACACTTATAAGAGTCCATTAATTATAACAGTGAAACGAAAGCTGAAGACCTGCCCCTTTTCCAAATTGTTTTGTGAAGCTGCTCTTCTGGTGTTAACTCACAGTGACAGCCTGATTCAATTTTTCATTTCTGAAGTTCTTGGCTCTTTTTGTTAATCTCTGGTCTTTTCTACAGTAGTCCTTTTATGTAATACTTCTTCTTTTCTGTTTGTATTTTTTATTTAATACAATACTGTTTGCCTCTTTGAAACAAATATTGCCATTGTGTTTGCTCAGCAAACATCATTTTAATTGTGTGCAGAATTAATTGTTCTGCATACTGATTGACTGTGCTTTATCTTGTGTGGCATTTCTGGAAAAGGCCAAATGTATTTATTGTTAACCCTGCAACAGACTTCTTGATCCAGGCACTAATCTAGAGTCTGAGTCAAGACTTCTGAGTAGTCGATTGTAGAAGCATCAATAGATGTGGGACTCCAATCACAACACATCTACTAGTCATTGGTTTTACTTGGTTGGCCACATCTTTGTACTTGATAGAAAGTATAGACTTTGGTTATGTCAGCATCTCTATGCTAAATTAAACACATCTGCATATAGTACATACACTATTTGGCCAAAATACTGTATGTAACAGTTAATGTTTCAGCTGCTCCCACCGTTAACAAGCGCCTAAAATCCGCTCAGATACTTCAAAAAGGGAATGTGAAATTTTTCACTATACTAGATTTGTCCAGTTCAACTGAAAGTGCTATTATTACAAGGTGAAAGTGTTGAGGAGCAACAAAATATCAGCCACAAAGTCTTATACAACACAAACTCGCAGAATACGTACGCTGAATGTTGAAGCACATAAAATGCATGTCCTCCATTGCATCACTCTCAACAGATTTCTAAAGTACCTCATTTATAAACCTCGGGTTTCCATGGCTGAGCAGCTTCACTCAAGTCCAAGATCACTATGCGTAATGCCATGGTGTGAAGCACTCTGCCATTGGACTCTGGAGCTGTAGAAACATGATCTCTTCAGTTATTAATCACTTCTCTGTCTGGCAGTTCTGATGGACAAATCTAGTTTTCGGCAGATGCCAGGAAAATGCTACCTTCTACACTGCCTAGTGCCTACTGTAAAGCTTGGTTTGGCTTTGTCACTGTTTCCGGTGAAGGAACACAGTAATGCAGAACATTTCGTGCACACATAAAACTGGGATTAGGTGAGTAAACAAGTTGAGGCACAAACCAGGTTTCTTAAAAATCCGCATTTACATCCGTAAGTAATCTTTTGGAGTTCTCCTTTTATTAAAATTCCCTGATGGCTTTAAACTGCACAAAAATCAGTTAAGAGTCATCAACCACCACCGTGAATGTGAAAACTAGCATGAAGGCTATGGGCGCCAATGATCCCCAAACACAGTTCTGGGTTTTTATTACAAATACCTTGTACAATCAAATAAACCAGTTGTTGTCTCTGCCTCTCCTCTATCTACCGCACTGCTCTAGTCCAGTAAAGCGTCGCTTCCTCCCAACTTCAACTCGCTTGGACAAGGCAGTGCAGTCCTTTTTATTAAGGACCCAGGAGTAGCTCTGCTGCTAGTGCCCTGGCATGTTGGAAGCACTTACGGGGTCATAGATGTTCCTAATAACAGGCAGTGTCTCTCCCTGTAGCACCCTCTTGCTGCACCCACGAACTCCAGCAGGATTGCGCTTCCAGACTGCAATTCCTGGCATTCCCTGCTGCTTACCAACTGGGCCACTGCTATTTAGCATTCGTGGGAAAATAAACATTCCCCAGAGACCGTCCTTTCTCATCCTTCTCTTTAATCCATGTCAGGGAAGGTACTACAAATATATCCAGTCGGGAGACTTGTTGATCTGTCTGGGGCTTCCCACCCTGATAAGGAATCTTCTTTCCTGGTCAGGATGTCCATCCATCCACCTTAGAAGTCTCTTCGTTTCTCGCACCTTTTCTCTCCCTTGGCTGTGATGCCCGTCTGTCTACTTGGAGCCTCCTGTCTGGGTAAGGAACCATCCCCTCTCCTGGTCAGGATGCATGTCCATCCCACATGGCTCTTACATTTGTGATAATTGTCTTGTTTTTATAAATTAAAATTTAATCCTTCATGGGCTGTGAAGTAGATAACATCCATCCTCTTTCTACACCTCCGACCTCAGCCCCCAATTATTTGTAGTGTGGACTTTGGCTGCTCCTTGACCGAATCGCACAGTGTTTCAATTTATCTATAGCAAATAGGTATTTTTATTCAGTAAAATATTGTGTTAAATTACTTGTTACTTTCAAAAGTAATTGTACTGTGTAACTTGAATTACTTTTAATGCATTACATCTCCTGATTGTACTGCTGAGCCTAACACCATATATTCGGTTCATCAACGTAAATTTAGCAATTTCTGAAATATTGAGACAGATTATTTCAACCAGGAGAAGGAGTAATACAATTGCCTAACCATTTACCTCAGGAAATTGATCTTTGTGGATGCTTCTTCCTGCGGCTGCTATAGATTACAGATTGCAACGGAAATTCATAAACTATAAAATCCTTAACTGTAACCTGGTTAAGGGTTTACATAACAACCTATTTGGGTGATTTGCAGAGAAATGTACCTCTGTTAACCAACTTACTCGGCCTAATAACCCAGCGTCTCTAACTGTAAGAAGGCTTTACGTGGCATTTTAGAAATCAGGTTTCTATGAATAATTGGGTGATTAAGGCACATGTAAACACACTGACTGACTATCACTGCTTACTGCTTCCTTATTGTGAGCCAATTGAACTGCTATCTGTCTGGTAATGCTGATATCCTTTGTCAGTTTTCATGCAAATGGACCACTGGTTACAACAGTTTATTTCATTACAGACAGTTTGTCTCTAATAAAAATGTATTTTTTTTTCTCCAATTGACGAATGCTTCTATGTTTACAAACTGCAAAATTGAAATAACAAAATTTAAATTAACATTGACTGGGGTTTTACCAAACTCAATAAGACAATTTGCTAGATTGAAAATAAAAATGTGGAGGTCTACAGACACCTTCGGAGTGGAACCACTAGCCTATAAAGTAATTACAGTAATCCCTCCTCCATCGCGAGGGTTGCGTTCCAGAGCCACCCGCGAAATAAGAAAATCCGCTATGTAGAAACCATATGTTTACAGTAATCCCTCGCTATATCGCGCTTCGCCTTTCGTGGCTTCACTCCATCGCGGATTTTATATGTAAGCATATTTAAATATATATCGTGGATTTTTCGCTGCTTCGCGGGTTTCTGAGGACAATGGGTCTTTTAATTTCTGGTACATGCTTCCTCAGTTGGTTTGCCCAGTTGATTTCATACAAGGGATGCTATTGGCAGATGGCTGAGAAGCTACCCAACTTACTTTTCTTTCTCTCTCTCTTGCGCTGACTATCTGTGATCCTGACGTAGGGGGTGTGAGCAGGGGGGCTGTTCGCACACCTAGACGATACGGACCCTCGTCTGAAAATGCTGAAAGATTATCTTCACGTTGCTACCTTCTGTGTGCAGCTTTTAAGTATGCTGCACGGTGCTTCGCATACTTAAAAGCTCAAAGGGCACGTATTGATTTTTTTTATCTGCCTCTCTCTCTGCTCCTGACGGAGGGGGTGTGAGCTGCCGCCTTCAACAGCTTTGTGCCGTGGTGCTTCGCATACTTACAAGCCAAACAGCACTATTGATTTGTTTGCTCCTTTGAAGAGGAAGATATGTTTGCATTCTTTTAATTGTGAGACTGAACTGTCATCTCTGTCTTGTCATGGAGCACAGTTTAAACTTTTGAAAAAGAGACAAATGTTTGTTTGCAGTGTTTGAATAACGTTCCTGTCTGTCTACAACCTCCTGTGTTTCTGTGCAAATCTGTGACCCAAGCATGACAATATAAAAATAACCATATAAACATACAGTGGTGTGAAAAACTATTTGCCCCCTTCCTGATTTCTTATTCTTTTGCATGTTTGTCACACAAAATGTTTCTGATCATCAAACACATTTAACCATTAGTCAAATATAACACAAGTAAACACAAAATGCAGTTTGTAAATGGTGGTTTTTATTATTTAGGGAGAAAAAAAAAATCCAAACCTACATGGCCCTGTGTGAAAAAGTAATTGCCCCCTTGTTAAAAAATAACCTAACTGTGGTGTATCACACCTGAGTTCAATTTCCGTAGCCACCCCCAGGCCTGATTACTGAAAAAGTAATTGCCCCCTGAACCTAATAACTGGTTGGGCCACCCTTAGCAGCAATAACTGCAATCAAGCGTTTGCGATAACTTGCAATGAGTCTTTTACAGCGCTCTGGAGGAATTTTGGCCCACTCATCTTTGCAAAATTGTTGTAATTCAGCTTTATTTGAGGGTTTTCTAGCATGAACCGCCTTTTTAAGGTCATGCCATAGCATCTCAATTGGATTCAGGTCAGGACTTTGACTAGGCCACTCCAAAGTCTTCATTTTGTTTTTCTTCAACCATTCAGAGGTGGATTTGCTGGTGTGTTTTGGGTCATTGTCCTGTTGCAGCACCCAAGATCGCTTCAGCTTGAGTTGACGAACAGATGGCCGGACATTCTCCTTCAGGATTTTTTGGTAGACAGTAGAATTCATGGTTCCATCTATCACAGCAAGCCTTCCAGGTCCTGAAGCAGCAAAACAACCCCAGACCATCACACTACCACCACCATATTTTACTGTTGGTATGATGTTCTTTTTCTGAAATGCTGTGTTCCTTTTACGCCAGATGTAACGGGACATTTGCCTTCCAAAAAGTTCAACTTTTGTCTCATCAGTCCACAAGGTATTTTCCCAAAAGTCTTGGCAATCATTGAGATGTTTCTTAGCAAAATTGAGACGAGCCCTAATGTTCTTTTTGCTTAACAGTGGTTTGCGTCTTGGAAATCTGCCATGCAGGCCGTTTTTGCCCAGTCTCTTTCTTATGGTGGAGTCGTGAACACTGACCTTAATTGAGGCAAGTGAGGCCTGCAGTTCTTTAGACGTTGTCCTGGGGTCTTTTGTGACCTCTCGGATGAGTCGTCTCTGCGCTCTTGGGGTAATTTTGGTCGGCCGGCCACTCCTGGGAAGGTTCACCACTGTTCCATGTTTTTGCCATTTGTGGATAATGGCTCTCACTGTGGTTCGCTGGAGTCCCAAAGGTTTAGAAATGGCTTTATAACCTTTACCAGACTGATAGATCTCAATTACTTCTGTTCTCATTTGTTCCTGAATTTCTTTGGATCTTGGCATGATGTCTAGCTTTTGAGGTGCTTTTGGTCTACTTCTCTGTGTCAGGCAGCTCCTATTTAAGTGATTTCTTGATTGAAACAGGTGTGGCAGTAATCAGGCCTGGGGGTGGCTACAGAAATTGAACTCAGGTGTGATACACCACAGTTAGGTTATTTTTTAACAAGGGGGCAATTACGTTTTCACACAGGGCCATGTAGGTTTGGATTTTTTTTCTCCCTAAATAATAAACACCATCATTTAAAAACTGCATTTTGTGTTTACTTGTGTTATATTTGACTAATGGTTAAATGTGTTTGATGATCAGAAACATTTTGTGTGACAAACATGCAAAAGAATAAGAAATCAGGAAGGGGGCAAATAGTTTTTCACACCACTGTATGCTTTCTACTTCGCGGATTTTCTTATTTCGTGGGTGGCTCTGGAACGCAACCCCCGCGATGGAGGAGGGATTACTGTATATGGTTATTTTTATATTGTCATGCTTGGGTCACAGATTTGCACAGAAACACAGGAGGTTGTAGAGAGACAGGAACGTTATTCAAACACTGCAAACAAACATTTGTCTCTTTTTCAAAAGTTTAAACTGTGCTCCATGACAAGACAGAGATGACAGTTCTGTCTCACAATTAAAAGAATGCAAACATATCTTCCTCTTCAAAAGTGTCAGGAGCAGAGACTGTCATAAAGGCAGAGGAAAATCAATAGGGCTGTTTGTGCTGCGGTGCTTCGCATACTTAAAAGCCAAAGCTGTTGAAGGCGGCAGCTCACACCCCCTCCGTCAAGAGCACAGAAAGAGAGAGAGAGACAGAGAAAAACAAGCAAGCAAAAATCAATACGTGCCCTTCGAGCTTTTAAGTATGCGAAGCACGGTGCAGCATGTCGTTTCAGGAAGCAGCTGCACAAAAGATAGCAACGTGAAGATAATCTTTCAGAATTTTTAGACTAGCGTCCGTATCGTCTAGGTGTGGGAACAGCCCCCCTGCTCAATCCCCCTACGTCAGGATCAGAGAAAGTCAGCGCAAGAGAGACAGAGAAAAGTAAGTTGGGTAGCTTCTCAGCCATCTGCCAATAGCGTCCCTTGTATGAAATAAACTGGGCAAACCAACTGAGGAAGCATGTACCAGAAATTAAAAGACCCATTGTCCGCAGAAACCCGCGAAGCAGCGAAAAATCCGCGATATATATTTAAATATGCTTACATATAAAATCCGCGATGGAGTGAAGCTGCGAAAGGCGAAGCGCGATATAGCGAGGGATTACTGTGTATTTCTGCATTGCAGTAAATTAGTTATTCTTAATAGCTTAAAACTGGTTGTGTTTGAAAAATGTTTGTTTGCCATGAAATACATTTTGGAATATTTTTATCTCTATGCATATAATAAAATACAAAAAATAGACTTTGCCTTTTTAAAAACAGCTCAAAGTAACAAAATACATTGCAAAGGGATAAAGAACTTCTAATCTGTGCTGTCAAGAAAATGAGCCGTTGATTAAGGAAATAAAAGAAGAATGTTCAGCTTTATCATTTTTGTTTTTGCTTTGCTTTTAGGTCTTGCACTAGTGAGAGTTTAAGAGAAGGTTGCTCTGTGTGTCACACACCAACTTGGCAAAAAGATATCCAGATTAACCGGCAACTGAATGGTGTTGTGCAACTATACAATCAACTTGAAAATCTGCTGATGCTTGGCTGTGATAAGGAAGCAGGTACCCCCCTTTCCCCATTGTGGTTTATAGATCTACTAACATTTCGAAATTGTTTGACAAAAAGAAGTGAACGTAATTCTGCCAGTTGATTACCACATGGAAGCAAGAGTTTTATTGTAGAGTGTACACATTGTCCCCGTAAACCTGTAGCAGGGCCACATAGAGGGTTTTATTTGTATGGGAGCATGTCCTGTTGAGCGATTGTTAAATGTGAATAGCAACACTGGTTGCACCGATTCCTGTTTGTAAATTGGGGTTGGTGTCTTTAAACAGGTTTGCACTGATGCGGGGCTTGTGGGATTTGTAGTTTGTGGCTTGTATACACTGTACTAATAAAACCGGAAGAGAAGGATGCATCTTATCAGGCAAGCTCATTGATTTCAGCTGAACAGTTATTTAAAGCAAAGCATACTTTTCTTCCTTAAACAGAGAGAGTGTCAGAAAACCAATTCCGCCCTCTCGACTTTTATTTTTATTTTATTTTATTTTATTGTTTGATGACTCCCCTGAGACTGATTTAAACAGTAATCTGCTGCTGTCAGTCACAGGTCCTAGTGTCCCATCTGCTGCAAGTCATTTCATGTGGTTAATTCTTTTGGAAGGGTTTAGGTTTGGAAATGTGTTGATAGATCTAAATTGTGTCAGAATAAATTGGGATAGCCCTTATTTGTATAATTTTGTTATTTTCTAAATAAAGGGAGATGGCTATTCAAAGCAGGCATGCTCCTGTGAAATCCAGGTCCCTCTGCTAGTCCTAACTTTTTTAAGTAGCTCGAATGAATGAATGAATATGTTTATGGTAATTCCACAAGTACAACGGGGTTGGACGCCATCCTATCCGTGCAATACAGAAAGAAATTTATAAAATTACAGAAACAAAAATGTGAAGATTTATAATAGGGATTCTAAAAGTAGAAAAGCAAAACAAACATCATACTATACAATGAGGCATTTTTCACATTCTGCTGGTATTTATTGCCTAATTTTGTTCCTTTTTAGAGTTTCACAGTGTGAGCATCATTTAGTGCAGTCACTGACTTTGGGTTAAAACTATTTTTTAATTTATTTGTCCATGGTTTTATTGTCTTGAAGCTGTTTGATTAAAAATGAAAGTGAACAGTAAACTTACCTGTCGTATTTTTTGCTTCAGTAGTTTTTCTGGTAAGGGTGATGGGTGTAAAAGAACAAGATGCAGAGGACAGAAAGATATGGAAGGGGTTGCCACATCAATCTTCTAACGGGAGCAGCCGAAAGAAGTAGAAGAATCACATTTTTAATGCATGTTACAATCATTTGGACAACTGAAATGAGCTGCTAAGCTGTAATTGTTACACATTTTCAAATGAACATAGTGCTTTCAGGTCTTGGATGAGCTTTTGAAATTCTTCATCCACTTGTTGCATTTAAACAAGAGAGTACACCTAATACTACTTTTCAAAATCAACAGTAAGGTGAATATCTATTCATGCAGTCATGCTCAAAACGTTTGGGTGTTGCTGATCCAAATATCAGGATTGGCAAGACGTGGTCTAGGAGACTTTGGTAGAGGCATAATTGTTGTTGCCAAACACGGTAGATCCACCATCTCAAAAACAGCTGCCCACCTGGGCTTTTCCCATATTGCAATCTCTAGGTTTACAGAGAACGGTGCAGTTAGCAAAAACACCTCGTCAGCAGTTCTGTTAATGACAGAGGTTATAGGAATACAAAAAGACCACAATTTATCCAATAACTGCTCTTAAAAATGGTGTTGTGATAATTGATCTCTTCAAATGCATACCGGCAAAGATCTGTTTTATAAAACAATACTGTATTACAAAAAAAAAAAAAAGACATGGCAGCACAAAGGAAGGGCTGAGGGAGTTGAGCCTTCTTAAGTTAAGCAAATAAAGATTGAGGGGACATGATTTTGAAGTGTTTAAAATTCAAAACTATTTCAGTGGATTCCCTGCAGTTATTTTAAAGTGTATTTTCCAACAAGAACATGGGGAGACAGTCTGAAATTGGTGTGGGTGGTATTGCTTAAAATCCCTATCAAGTTATAACTGAAAACTTTGGTGGTTTTTGTAGATGAGCATTTGCTAACCTCTGGGCTGTCGCCGCCCCCACCCTCCTTCCCTCCCTCACCAATCCAACGATCACACTCGATTTAATTCACAGTGGCTGTATCACAGGTAGTCTGCCTCTGAGCCTGGATCACTTCCCCAACCCACACTCTGATGATTGTGCTTGATTTACCAAGAATGAAAAGCATTGACGATCTTACATGATACATCGAACGCTCTGGTGACCATGCAGAACCCCCTACTTTTATGATCACACTTGATTCACCGGGGGTTTCCATCCCATTCCACTCACTCGGATGACTGTGCTAATAAATTCATCCACTCCCCGCAACTGGTGGGTTGTGAACACACTGGCATGTGAAAATGTGACACAACAAAGGTTGGGAAACCAGCATAATATATTTGTATACACTTTTGATACCGTAACTTTTTTTTTTAAATGCCAAATAGTGGTTGATTTTAATTAACACAGATGTGCTTCTTTTCCATCAAAATGCTTGTTAACTCGCTGCTACCTAAATAGATTTGATTGCAGCTGTATTCATCTCTTGAACTAATAAAAGTACAGGTTTGTTCTCTTGTTTCCTCACTGTTGTCAAGCAAACACAACATAAGACTGGGCTTTTTTTTTTTTTTTTTTTCAGTCCCTTTTTCCTGTATGTATTGACTCAACAATCCGGTTGAGTTGCACAGAACTCTGGGTAATTGTCTTAAAGGGATAACCCAAGTCCATGCACAATAGAAATTACCTTTAAGACAGTAATACACTGACACAAAATCACATTTCTATATTCTATATTCTTTTCACATGCATATTTTGTATTTTATGTGTAAATATGTTTGCATGTTTTTCACAAATGTATACCAGAAAAATAATTTTATTTGGTATACCAGATTAGTGCTGGGCGGTATGATTAAAATTCTATATCACTGTATTTTTCAAAATTATACCGGTCTCACGGTATTAGACGGTATTTTTTTCCCATGCATGAGTGGATGTTAAAACACATTTTCCACTGTAATTACTGCAGTAGACTGGCTAAGAATAACCTATTCCACTGTCATGAGAATTGTACATTGTACAAAAAAAATTTAATGTGCACACAAGTGTTAATACAGGTTTGCATGGCCCCATAAAGTGATAGTTTTCAAGGGGGTGGCACTAATGAAGAGAAGGAACCTCATTGCATGACAGATGCAGTCAAAATATAGAGCCTTTTTATTGAACAAATTTATCAAACAACTTAAACTATAATTTTGACAACATATTTTCAACCATCGAAAGAAGAGGCATTTAGACTTTAGTAAAATATCCAGAGTTGCATTGCACTGAACATGTCTTAGAAAAGGAATAAAGAGTAAATATTTTTTGTAAACCAACTACACTTTCTGTTAATGTTAACAATCTCTGTCCACTGACACGTTAGCTATATGGATTGTAATGGCGTTGGTTATCTCGATCCACCGCTTGCTTTTTTTTGTCGTATGCAGTACCTCTAGCAAACACGTCTACAGGTGACGTCTGACTCAAGTGTCCTCTAGCTTTTTCAGTTTTACCCGAGGATGTGGAGGGTGCCAATCCTAGTTCCTTACATTCATGGTACTCCAAAGCATGTGTGCGGCTAAGGTAGTGCAGCAAATTATTTGTGTTGCCACCTCGGGCGACAACTTTAGCTCTACAGCATTTGCAGTAAATGGTTGTTTGGTCCACATCCGACCTTTTAAAACCAAACTATCTCCAGACAACAGACACGGCTCCCTTTTTTCAGCAAAAGTTCTTCTGTGTCATCATGTTCAACTGTATCGTCTGCTACAGCTTCAGTTTCGGAACATTCTCTGTCCATTTTCACCGCTGAAAAGCTCCACTAATGCATGTACTCCGTTGCATGCGTGTTTAGCGGTGTAGCAGTGAAAAAGGTCCCCCCCCCCCTCGAACATTGTTTAGGCTATTTAAACCGGTATTGCGGTATAAGAAAAATCCGCATCATAACAAAAATAAAAAACGGTTTTCGGTATGAACCAGTATACCTCCCAGCACTATTTCAGATCAACTAGCTTATCGCCCAGTACTGGTTAGAAAGGTCAATTTTCTCAAGTGTTGCAAAATAGTGTGGTAGATAGTAGGGGGTTTGCAGACTTTCAAATCTCGATTCAATGTTGTTTTGGGGATCTTGATGAATAGCATTGGTGAGCTTGCTGCGTGGAAAGGCCCGTTTTCATCAAAGTTTCCTTAATGTTCATAAAACCTACTAAATCCTAAAGTGGATGGGCTATAGCAGGGGTGGGCAGATTCAGTCCTGGAGGGCCGCAGTGGTTGCAGGTTTTTGTTCCAACCCAGTTGCTTAATTAAAAACCAATCCTTGTCAATTATTTAATGGCTTGCTAGTGCTTTAACTCTGCCATGTCAGGTCATTCTCATATCCTAGATTTATTTTCCTTTCTAAGGATATCATCCAAATGATTTGAAGTCTAAAACAGATGAGTAATTTTCAGTGCTTCACTTTTTTCTCTTCACTTTCCTTCCAAGTATTTAATTAAACCAAATAGTGCGTGATAAATACACGCAGGTGTAAATGAAAACAAGCTAAATGGAGAAATGCTGGTCTCTTGTCATTTGCATGGTATTGCTAATTAGAAGCAATTAAAAACCAAGAATACAGCTGTTTAAGACTAAAATAAGCAATAAGGGTTCAAAATCTTAACGAGCGAGACAACTAAAGTGAAGCTGAAGTGTTACTTGAACAATAAGGGTTTCTTATTAAGCAATTGGGTTGGAGCAAAAACCTGCAGCCACTGCGGCCCTCCAGGACTGAATCTGCCCACCCCTGGGCTATAGCATTGTAAGGCAAGTCTTGTCCGTGTAGTTACGGGGGCACCGGATAACCAACATTGGATGATAGTAAACTGAGAAAATGTTGCCTGTGGGTTTGTCATCAAGTCGCACCTTGGTACCACCACATTTTGCACATTTGAACTATGGTTCAATATTATATCATTATAATATTACAGTATATAGTTCTAGGCCCCATTTATTCGCAAAAACCGTGGATGCTCACGACTTATGCAAAAGCTTAAAGACAATTGTGCGCTCAAAGTGAACGCAAGGGCTGATACAGTAGGACTGAGGGATGGCTGGGCTTGGGTGGGCATATTACTCAGCATGAAATGGTGAAAGTTCTTGGGACCTCTAATCCAGGCATTGCAGTTTTGCAGCTGGCTACTGCCAGTTGCCACAGTGCAAATGTCCAAATTGGGATAAATCATGGTGTAATTCACACTTGGAGTAGTCCGGATGGATTGGCGCTGTGATGTTGAGGTTAGGGGTAGGGTTGATGTCACCAGGAATTGCTGTGCCTTCAGTGCTTAGACAAAGTCCCTCGATTCATGAACATAGGAGTTGTCTTATTGCTCAGCATTTTTAAAAAAAAAAAAAAAGCTGCTTTTCATGGTCTTTGTAATCCAGATATCGTTGGTTTATAGGTGGCCATCGGCATTACCACAATACAAATTTCTAAACTGGGATGGATCATGTTGTGTTTCCACGACACATCTAGTCTGATATCGGTTTCTGCTACGACCTGAAGTATGGTCAGAATAAAGTGTAAACTCCTATCTGTAGGTGTTGTTGCGGTCTCTCTACTTGATCCTTTTATGACCTCTGTTTATCCTTTTTCAAATGGAGAATGCACAGTGTCACCAAAGACTCGTCCTCTTAAGCTAGTCCCCTGAATGTGACAGTGATGTAATTTTTTTTTTTTTTCTCTCCAAAACCCTGCACAATTCCCAGAACGCCTAGGGGATAAAGTTGAGCAGATGGTTCACAGCATGAAAATGTGCAGGAACTGTGATTTTTATAGAGCTGGCATGAATCAAAATCCCAGTGGAAGGTTTCCAGCACGGATTCTTCAAAGAGCGGAGGGTGAGGGTGTTCCTAAGGCAAAATGCAGGCCCTACCTGGTACTAGATAGGAGGACCTAAAGTGGCCTATTATATATTTATATATTTATATATAATAATAATACTGTGAAACTGCTGTAAACAAAGAATGCTTTCAAAAATGGAAGTGTTAACCATTTGTTCATTCACTGCATTTTGTTGATTGATGAAAATAAAAGAGAAATCTAAATCAAATCAATATTTGGTGTGACCACCCTTTGCCTTCAAAACAGCATCAATTCTTCTAGGTACACTTGCACACAGTTTTTGAAGGAACTCGGCTTGTAGGTTGTTCCAAACATCTTGGAGAACTAACCCCAGATCTTCTGTGGATGTAGGCTTCCTTACATCCTTCTGTCTTTTCATGTAATCCCAGACACACTCGATAATGTTGAAATCAGGGCTCTGTGGGGACCATACCATCACTTCCAGGACTTCTTGTTCTTTACGCTGAAGATAGTTCTTAATGACTTTGGCTGTATGTTTGGGGTCGTTGTCCTGCTGCAGAATAAATTTGGGGCCAATCATACGACTCCCTGATGGTATTGTATGATGGATAAGTATCTGCCTGTATTTCTCAGCATTGAGAACACCATTAATCCTGACCAAATCTCCAACTCCATTTGCAGCAATGCAGCCCCAAACGTTCAAGAAACTTCCACCATGCTTCACTGTTGCCTGCAGGCACTCATTATTGTACCGCTCTCCAGCCCTTTGATGGACAAACTGCCTTCTGCTACAGCCAAATATTTCAAATTTTGACTCATCAGTCCAGAGCACCTGCTCCCATTTTTCTGCACCCCAGTTCCTATGTTTTTGTGCATACTTGAGTTGCTTGGCCTTGTTTCCACGTCGGAGGTATGGCTTTTTGGCTGCAAATCTTCCATGAAGAGCACTTCTGGCCAGACTTCTCCGGACAGTAGATGGGTGTACCTGGGTCCCACTGGTTTCTGCCAGTTCTGAGCTGATGGCACTGCTGGACATCTTCCGATTCTGAAGAATAATAGTAATGATGTGTCTTTCATCTGCTGCACTGTTTCCTTGGCCGACCACTACGTTTATGATCCTCAGCGTTGCCCGTTTCTTTGTCCTTCTTCAAAAGAGCTTGAACAGCACATCTTGAAACCCCAGTCTGCTTTGAAATCTTTGTCTAGGAGAGTCCTTGCTGATGCAGTATAACTACCTTGTGTCTTGTTGCTGTGCTCAATCTTGCCATGACATGAAACTGTCTTCCATACCCTCACCTTGGTAGCAGAGTTGGGCTGTTGCTCACCCAGTTTTAAGCATCCTACACAGCTATTTCTGTTTCAGTTAATGACTGTGTTTCAACCTACGTGTGACACTGATGAACATTAGCATCTGTTTGGTAGAATTGGTTGATCATACACCTGACTTTGTGCAAGTGGACCTATAAGAATTGATGCTGGTTTGAAGGCAAAAGGTAGGAACACCAAATATTGATTTGATTTAGATTTTTCTTTTGTTTGCTCACTTTGCATTTTGTAAATTGATAACAATAAATCATCCATCCATCCATCCTCTTCCACTTATCTGAGGTCGGGTCGAGGGGGCAGCAGCTTGAGCAGAGATGCCCAGACTTCCCTCTCCCCGGCCACTACTTCTAGCTCTTCCGGGAGAATCCCAAGGCATTCCCAGGCCAGCCGAGAGACATAGTCCCTCCAGCGTGACCTGGGTCTTCCCCGGGGCCGCCTCCTGGTTAGACGTGCCCGGAACACCTCGCCAGGGAGGCGTCCAGGAGGCATCCTGATCAGATGCCCGAGCCCCCTCATCTGACTCCTCTCGATGCGGAGGAGCAGCGACTCTACTCTGGGCCCCTCCCGGATGACTGAGCTTCTCACTATCTTTAAGGGAAAGCCCAGACACCCTGCGGAGGAAACTCATTTCAGCCGCTTGTATTCGCGATCTCGTTCTTTCGGTCACTACCCATAGCTCATGACCATAGGTGAGGGTAGGAACATAGATCGACTGGTAAATTGAGAGCTTTGCCTTGCGGCTCAGCTCCTTTTTCACCACGACAGACCGATCCGCCTGTCGATCTCATGCTCCATTCTTCCCTCACTCGTGAACAAGACCCCGAGATACTTGAACTCCTTCACTTGGGGCAGGATCTCGCTCCCAACCCTGAGAGGGCACTCCACCCTTTTCCGGCTGAGGACCATGGTCTCTGATTTGGAGGTGCTGATTCCCATCCCAGCCGCTTCACACTCGGCTGCGAACCAATCCAGAGAGAGCTGAAGATCATGGCCTTCATACAATAATCATTATTTATATTTCTGAAAGCATTCTTTGTTTATAGCATTTTTTTCACACCTGCCTAAAACTTTTGCACAGTTTATATATCTGTATATCTAATATATATCTAATATAATATATATATCTCTAGAGATACTTTATTAATCCCAAGGGGAAATTCACATACTTCAGCAGCAGCATACTGAAAAAGAAAATATTAAATTAGAGTGATAACAATGCAGGCATACAGACAGTAACTTTGTATTGAAGAGTCGCATAGTGTGGGGGAGGAACGATCTCCTCAGTCTGTCAGTGGAGCAGGACGGTGACAGCAGTCTGTCACTGAAGCTGCTCCTCTGACTGGAGATGATCCTGTTCAGTGGATGCAGTGGATTCTCCATGATTGACAGGAGTCTGCTCTGCGCCCGTCGCTCTGCCACAGATGTCAGAAAGTCCAGCTCCGTGCCTACAATAGAGCCTGCCTTCCTCACCAGTTTGTCCAGGTGTGAGGTGTCCCTCTTCTTTATGCTGTCTCCCCAGCACACCACCGCGTAGAAGAGGGCGCTCGCCACAACAGTCTGATGTATATCTATCTATATATTATATATCTATATAATTTTATATATATAATATATAAATTATTGATGTGTGTTTTGATCACAAAAAGATGTGCCCACCTATAATACGGTATGATACATACACTGGTGTGAAATTTCTAGCCACTTTTCTTAAGGCCTGGCATTCTGTACTTCTTTTATTTTGCCTCTACCTAGAAATCTGAGGAACAATATAACTTGGTATGAGTGCAGAAACTTTGTTTTGTTGTATATGAAATAAGGACTTTGGCACTATTAATCACAGGCACACACGCAACCAGTGTTTGATTTGTGTGCCACTGTGTTGATTAATACTGGGAGCTAAGACAAATTTGGCACAGTTAGTCATGCTAGAATGAGCCATTGATCAGCCATGTTTTTAAATCTAGTTTTAAAGACACTTGAAAGGAATGTTGCAGAAGAAAGCAAATGAGTCTCTTAAAATGTAGCTGAGTATGTGTTTTTTTTTTTTTTTCTTCAATGCTTTTTTTTTTCTTTTTTATTACATACGCTTTTGCTTTCATAACTTACCAATATGTATAGTGAAATATGGATCTATCATCTTTTGTTTTCATTTTGTAGCAATTTTCTTACATTTTAAGTGAGACAAAAATAACTCAGTAAGTCAAAGGATGGCCTGGCTTTGTTTTGGTTGATATACTCCAAAAATGTTCTATTTATCTGTGAATATTCTTGTCTAAAGTATATAATTAAAATAATTACTGATTTGTAATTATCAGTACACATTTTTTATATGCTATTATTGAATAGACAAGCCACAATGATTTACCACAGCTGCAAAAAAAAAAAAAAAAAGCTCACATATAGCCATTGATGGACTTTTTGGTTCGGTAACTTTTACAAAGAATGATAGGCTGCAATTATGTTTATGAAGCATGCACAGGAGTTTGATGCAAGCCACTTTTATTAGGATTGTGTCCTGATAATTGCAGGAAAAAAATACATCAATTCGGTAGCTGGATGTTTCCGTTGTTGTATTATCCTGAAATGATTTCTGTTGCCTTTTTTATTAACTGCTGCTTTTCATTTCAACTTATCACTGAACAAAGCCCCTCCGTTAGGTAGCTAAGCAACACAAGTGCAAACTTATTCTTAAAATGGATTTCTTCTTCCTTTTTTGTAACCAGTCATAACATGCAAGTTTGTAGTAAAATCTGCTACAGTGGTGGTACATGACTAGAGAGACAATAATGTGATGCAGTCATTTTAAGATGTGGACTCCTGACTGCTGCTCAGACATGTACTTCTGTTCAGTCTCCTGACACAGCTTTTAGTCATAGCCATATTCAGCGTGAAATTGACATAAATGTTTCCTCACGTTGCGACCTAAAGATGCCAGTGACACATGCTGGTATGTAGGAATGAATGATAAAAGAGAAGGATGGAAACAAATAAACAACTTCATGTGAAAATAACAGCTCTATCAGTTAAAATGAAAACCTTGGATAAAAGCCTTAGTCTGTATAAGAGAACAGCTGAATAGCAAGAGGGCAGCTTAGCGAGTTCAATGTTGTTCAGTATTCGATGTGAATGTGGAAATGCGGGTGTATGTCTATATTGTGCAAGCAGCCAAAGCACAAGTAATTGCTCTGAATGATGAGTTCCCATTTTTATATTATACACCGAGTCACTTAAGGGACATCTATTAAATATTTGATTGTTATCCCCATTTATTTCTTGTTCAGTTTACTGTATTATGGATTCTGAGCAAAGCATCAAAAATGCAGGAAAGAGACTTCAAAAAGCTCTGCCTTTGGCAGTAATTCTTGCAAATCAGAAGACTGGTCTTTACGTATTCCATCTTATTCACAAATGCTTGGCTAGGATATCTGGTTTGCAATTTTAAGCTAATTTCACTGTCATGTTATTGGAAGCAAGACTTTTCTAGCCATGTGGAATGGAGCTTTATGTTGGCTAAAAAGCCCATTACAGCCTATGAGGAGAGTAATACTTATAGGTTTTATTTTTGAGATATACTTTGTCCTCTAAATTATTGTGCTTCTCATATTCTGGAAGCCTCTGTGTCATGAAAATGTGTTCCACACAATGGACGCAGCCTCCACCAACCTACATCACTCTCACTTACGATGTTTTCTGTATGTACTCATGGGGTATTCATAATATCAGTTTGTTTATTATCAAATTTAAATCCAATTATAAACCCAAGTACACTGCACCATGAAGAACTAGAAGAATGGAGGTAACATTTCTGATGGGAGCCTATAGTGACCAACAGCAAACTTTATCAAAAAAAAAAAATCCTGTTACTCGTGTTACATAATCCTCATTTCATGTTATCTATCTGTGCAGAACACATGCATTTTTTGCTAAAATATTTTTAAATACTTCTGGAAAATGAAAGAAGTCCACAAAAGGGAAGTCCATTCACACAGGATTGTGTTTTTGAAGATCTGCATCTCCCCCTCATTCACGGTTGAATAATCCTGTCTGCCCTTAATTCAGTCAATCGGAGTGGATGACTTGATATGTGGATTACACAACATAAGTCTTTTTTTTTTTTTTTTTTTTTTTGATATTGGTGGTGGTCCAGCGTTGGTCACCATATTTCCTCATTCTGTCAGAAACCTTCTCTCCACTCAATACAAAAACAAGAGATGATGATTAAAAAGTTTTCTCCGGTATCACTACCAACCACATGGGTTAAGTAACCTACAGTGTGTTTAAAAAAATAAATAAACAATAAGTTTGGGGTGCAGAATACCTTTTTTACTAGCAAATTTGGTTCAATTAAAACTCAAAGTGGTATGCAACTCAAAGCAGAATGCTGACGTGAACAGAGTTTACACAAACTACTTAATCGGTCAAATTTAGTTTTCTTTAATTAAGAGACAAGTGAAAACAATAACCGACAGTTCAGTCGAAGGTGCACTTGTACAAATGATACAGTAATACAGTAGGATTTGTAATTTTATGCTCACAAAAAAAAAAACCTGCAGCCTCCAATACCCTTAGGAGCCCCTGGCTTAAAATATCTATTTTCATATTTTGTTGGATACATATTAAAAACAAATTTCAATTAAATTTAAAAAAAATACAATAGTAAAAGCAACCTAAATATGTGGCAGGCAGGTGTGTATACTTGCTGAACTACTGGAATTTTATAAAGAGTTGCTTTTATTATATTCCTTGTGCCTTTTCTCATGTTACCTTCAGCACAATTCTGACTACCAATTTTGATGGTTTCAAGCGCTGGCACCTAAATTCTTCAGATTTTATTAAAAACCTTCCATTAGTGCTCTGGTTTCCTCCCACAGTCCAAAGACATGCAGGTTAGGTGCATTGGTGATCCTAAATTGTCCCTAGTGTGTGCTTGGTGTGTGTGTGCCCTGCGGTAGTTTGGTGCCCTGCCCAGAGTTTGTTCTTGCCTTGCGCCCTGTGCTGGCTGGAATTGGCTCCAGCAGACCCCAGTGACTCTGTGTTAGGATATAGTGGGTTGGAAAATGGCTGACTGACTGACTGACTTTTCATTAGTAAATTATCAAGCCGCAAAACATATTAATAGAACAGCCAGAATTTTGTACAGGAACTTGTTCAATATAAAATGTTTTTTATTCACAGTAGTCTGTATACAGTATTTATAGCTGAATATACTCCACTTTAATATTATTGCAAGGTGTATATACAGAAAAGTGCTACAAAGGTTAAACTGAAATTTAATGAACATATGTGCTGTTTTGTTAAGTCTTTATTTGGAGTTTGTAATATGAGAATTGATATTATGTTATCTTTATAACAGTATCCAATTATCTAGTATGTTCTGAGATTACATGTCCAGGGAGATTGTGTGTTTGGTTTTTTTTTTTTTGTGACCAATGTCTTAGATTGTTTTTAATGTTTTATCTCCTCCCCCCCCCCCCCAAAACCCCTTTGTTTATGTAGATCCAGTTATGGATGAAAATACTCCACAAAGTGCTGTTCAGCTAGAGTCGCATGAAAAACCAAAGAAAACCTTTAAAATTTGGTATAGCCCTCGGACTTGTAAAGTCCGTGCAAAAGTAGAAAAGGCAGCTAACAAGAAAAATGAGGTTCAGCAGAAAGAGGCACAACCAGCATTTTCCGTTTTACAAGACACATCTGTGTTTGAATTTCCTTCTTCCGATTCCTCAACTTCTCAATGTGCAAAGGTGAAGAAGTCTGCACCTAGACGACAAAAGAAAAAAAGCTTGAAAAAAATTAATAAGGAATGGGGATTCAGGCAGGAGGGATCCAATATAAAAGAGAGTGTAAATGTTGAAAGTGAAGTCCTGGAGCCACCTTCTAAGAAAATGGTAAGCTTTTCCTCTTGGGAACCAAGTGTTTGTGACTCTGTTTCAGCTCCGGATACTAAAGGAGGCATAAAGGCCACAGTGGATATTTCTTCTGCTGAAGCTGAAACCAAAGAAACTTTGACAAGCATATCCAAGAAAAGCAGTCTTAAAAAAGACTGCTCAGATACATCTCCAAGATTAGAACACTTCAGAGGTGAGATTGGTCTGGGGAACTCTGACTTCTGTTCCCCAGGTGTAAGCCACAGTACAAAAAGTGTTTGTCCTTCAGATGACACCAGACCTAAGGAAAAGTTGAGTTCATTGTTAAATTGTCAAGTTACAAAGAAACCCAAGAAGACTCTTCCAGTGAGTCCTGCATTTTCTTCAAGAGTCACCAGAAGACGGTCTTCCTGTACAGAAAAGGATAGCACAGAGTCGAAAACAGGCCAGCTTTCCCCAAACGTTCTCAGTTCTCCAAGTAAAGACTTGTTAATAACATCCCCTTCTTTGAGGGGTCTTCATCAAGATACTGGTAGTTTGCAGAGGTCTCCAGGAAGTCCAGGTGTTTTTAAGAGAAATCACAAAGGGGAGACTCCACTTCATCTTGCAGCTATTAAGGTAAGATCAGTGTTAAAATAATTATTCCTCTCTCATTAAATATTTGGAACAAAAGAACATTAACAGCCTGATAAACACATGAATGTTTTTCCACATGAAAGTATTTTTCCATTTTTATAATAGCCTAACCTATTTTCATTATTGCCTGTTTGAATTTTTATATATTGGCATTTGAAACCTTTCATTCTCAAGCTCTCCTGCGGAATGAAAATATTAACTAATAAGCCCTTTCAGTTACAGCGGCATTTTTTTTTAAAGAGACCTAGAACCTTTTTTTTAATTTTCATTCTGATTACTTGGAAAATGTTAAGTTTTATCCCAAAACATGGACACGGAATTGTGTAGTAGACTATTTAGAGTAGTGGTGTTAAACTTAGATCCTGAGTGCCTGTGTATATTTATTCCAGCCACCGACTCCATTAATGACCCCTTTCTAATGGAACATGCTGTGTTTTCTTGATTTCGATTGACTTGCATTTTGCTACATTTTTCCATTCATTAGCAGCCAAGCCAAACAATAACGATATACAAAGTGATCAAACAAATGACAAGAATATTTTTAACCTATTTGTACCTGTGTCCATTTTATATAGTACCTGTTTCAATAAAATATCTGTGGGGATGGAGAGAAATATATGGTAGTGGGAGTACTAAAAAGCCATTGAACTATAAACATGTTTCATTAACTGCTAAATATGAGATTGGTTGGCATGGAAATGGTGGCCCTCATGGACTGTATGAGACCCCTGAGTTTGCTAGTCAGTTGATGACTCGCTTTGCACCTCAATTTTGCAGGTTAAAGGAAAAAAATAGACCATGAACAGTTCTGAATCATAACAAGCAAGACAATTAAAGCTAAAGCTGATATCACATTATACAACTTATGCACATGAAATGAAATGTTTATCCTATTAATGTTGTTAAGGGATGCAAAAATGGGCAATTTGGACTTAAATTGATATTGCAAGTATTTTAACACAAAATCTGATATCTCGGTATGTTCTCAAAACACCTTTTATTTATTATATATCATCTCTATCTCTATAATACATACAGTAATCCCTCCTCCATCGCGGGGGTTGCGTTCCAGAACCCCCCGCGAAAGGTGAAAATCCGTGAAGTAGAAACCATATGTTTAGATAGATAGATAGATAGATAGATACTTTATTAATCCCAATGGGAAATTCACACTCTTTTTTATATTTTATATTGTCATGCTTGGGTCACAGATTTGCACAGAAACACAGGAGGTTGTAGAGAGACAGGAACGTTATTCAAACACTGCAAACAAACATTTGTCTCTTTTTCAAAAGTTTAAACTGTGCTCCATGACAAGACAGAGATGACAGTTCCGTCTCACAATTAAAAGAATGCAAACATATCTTCCTCTTCAAAGGAGTGTGTGTCAGAGAGAGAGAGAAAAAGCAAACAGTCAAAAATCAATAGGGCTGTTTGGCTTTTAAGTATGCAAAGCAACGCCGGACAAAGTAGCTGCAAAAAAGGGAGCAAGCATTTTTCAGCATTTTTTAGAGGAGCATCCGTATCCTCTAGGCCAGTATGCGAACAGCCCCTCTGCTCACACCCCCCTCCCGTCAGGAGCAGAGAATGTCAGAGCGAGAGAGAGGAAAGCAAACAATCAAAAATCAATACGTGCTGTTTGATCTTTTAAGTATGGGAAGCACCATGCGGAAAGCATATCGCTTGCAAAGCAGCCACATGTAAGCCCAGCAAAGAAGGGAGCACAGTGAAGGTAATCTTTCAGTGTTTTTTGAGGAGCGGCCGTGTCCTTACCGATATACGTTTTATGAAGAGAGTTCAAAACCTGCTGGTTTTCATGATAACTTGAAATATTAGTCAAAGGAGAATTTTTGCCATTTCATTGATTGGGATTTCTCAAAGAAATGGGGGGAAAAAAAATACGATTTGAGCCAACTGTTTTTGTTGTACGTTTCCTCTACTTATATTTGCGTTTTCATTGTATGTATTACATTCACTACATAGCCTGCCTTGCTGGCATCAGTGTCCCCCAGTCACTAAACATGGCTCACTCTCTTGTGTTTGACTGTTTTTTATACAAGGAAAGGCAAAGCTCTTGATTCATTACCAGATTTATCCCAGCAGGACTTGATATTAATGGTTGCAATTGGCAGCCGATTGTTGACCTTGACATCAATAGCAACCACTTTAGTGATGCGCTTGTTTTTTGACCAGTGGATTGTAACTGGACAGTTTTTGCTCATTATGCATATTTGGAAGATTAATGTACAACTTTTCAGCATCTACTTGGTTTTCTGAGTATGATCAAATGTGAGCTGTGCTCATGCAGTTTGGCTTTTCTTCAGATAGAGAGAGAGATACTTTATTAATCCCCAAGGGGAAATTCACAATTTCATGCTGGTAAAGCAAGTTTAAAAAATAGTGTACTGACTGGTCTCCATGCAAGGCTGTGTGAAGCGCTTGTATACAAGTATGTTAAAAGCCCCGTATAGCTCTGCCGCAACGTCCCTGTCCTGTAATCGAAGAGACCTGTTTGACTCCAGCTGAGAGATGAATGTGAAGGGCTGAAAAACTTTTAGTGTGGCAGCATAAAGGCAGAGACCATATAAAAAGGATGGATGGGGCTTGTGATGTGCAGAGATCTCACTTTTGGTGTGAATTTGTGTAGTTATTTGACCCCTGAAAAAAGTATGAACATTTTTACGGTGCAAGTTAATTAGGTAAAAGTGTGTTTTGCAATACAGTTAAGTCACTGCTTCTGTTATCTTGGCCCTCATACAGGTTTTCTGCTCATATAGTATGCAACAGAACAAAAAATTTTTTATGGAACTTTGCTTAGCAGGGACTCATTTTACTGGGGAGGTGGTAGCAGATTTGTGGAGTCCGAAGTAATTATTCAGTTGCTGGAGTTGGAGTAAGTCTATATAAATGTTCTGAATCCAATTAAATGTAAATTGCAATGTGTTAAAATTTTCAGTTTCAGAAAGTGTACTAATTCAAATGAACACATTTCTCTATCTATAATAAATAATATTATTGTGATATATGGCCAGCAGTTTATCCCGGCCAATACCCCCACATCGCTAGATGGAGCTCTCCCTGCAACATGATGGGCCCCAAATTCCAACAGGGCGTCATGGACATTGGAGTTTTTCTTCAGCGCCGCCAGGGGACGCTGCAGGGAGGAACAAGGATTTATATTTTTCATATAGCCCGGAAGTACTCCCTAGTCACGGGGACAGAAGAAACAAAGTTGTTCCAGGCTGAAGAAAAGGAGTTTTTCATCTGACAGAAGCACTTCCGGGTCAGGGACTATAAAAGGACTATGGGGAACCCCAGCAGACTGAGTCGAGTTGGGAGGGAGTGGAACGGAGCTGTTGGGAGTGGAGGAATTGTTATTGATTAGTGTGGTTGTTATCATTGATTATAATTGAGAGTATAGTGGAGGTTGAGGTGCTTTGTGCCCATTGTCATAAGAATACATTCATCTTTGGACTTTTACCTGGTGTCTCAACATGTCTGAGGGTTCAGGGGTCAACAGCGCCCCCTATCTGTCACAATATAGATAGATAGAGAAATAAGCTGTGTAAGCCCATACTGTAAAAAGCCTGGGCTCCTAAAAACTATTGAAATCGTCAGAAGAATCGGCAGTTTCGTTTTGGCGATGTGCTCCCCTCGCTTGTGTATTAGCGTCTAAGTGAGTTTCTGTCTTTTGGCGACAGTTCCTTTCTTTCAGCTTCA
The DNA here is from genome assembly GCF_900747795.2 of Erpetoichthys calabaricus. NCBI lineage: Eukaryota > Metazoa > Chordata > Cladistia > Polypteriformes > Polypteridae > Erpetoichthys > Erpetoichthys calabaricus. The sequence goes on along the minus strand of NC_041401.2, from coordinate 192,081,882 downwards.
TGCTGTAGCCTCACACTTCTTTCTTGTTCCGACTCATTAACTCGGGACCGTCTTGCCGGCTCTTTGAGCTTCATGCTATAGCCTCGCACTTCCGGGTAGGACGGAACAGACGCACATACATACATGCATAGATGTTTATATGTAAGATATACAGGGTGTCCCAAAAGTTACTATACGCTTTTAATAAATTCCTAAAAATTACACAAGAAACTGAGTTTGTTAATATTTCTAGCATCAACAAAGGAGTCGTTGCAGTTTTACTTGCTAGGCTTGCCATCACGTTTCACCACCATGAAGACTGGTTGTTTACATCCTCATGAACACCTCCATTTTCGACAACTTTCAGCCACCTTCGGACGCAAGCCTCTCCGACGTTTTGCAGCATCTCTTCCCCGACCTCGCTGCAGGCTGTGCAGATTCTTTCCTCAAGCTGTGACAGCTTACAGGGTTTAGTGGCATACACCTTGCTTTTGATATAACCCCACAAAAAAAAAGTCGCAAGGTGTAAGGTCAGGGGAGCATGGAGCCCATTTGAGGGGACCCCTTCGACTGATCCATCGGTCAGGAAACTTGATGTTCAGGAAATCTCTGACTAACCTGGCAAAGTGGGGAGGGGTTCAGTCTTGTTGAATGGTTAAGGGAATGATACGCTTACAAAAACTGCAAAGCCAAAGTTATCATATGCTGATGGCTTAAGTCTTTCCGAATGATACCTGGAACGAAATGGAGAAAAGGAAGTGCATGGTGACTTTTGGGAAACCCTGTATATAAAATCCAACGTCTGTATGTTTGTCCACTTTTCACAAGAGAACTACTTAATGGATTTGGATTGGGTTTTTTTTCTATAATTTGCTTGAACATTCCTGTTGATTTTGCGACTTCTCTCATCACACTAAGAATCGGAGCTCGCTTGCAGGAGTGATATATTCATGCTAATCCGAGACCGCGGCTGCAGGCCGAGGGGAGGAGCAAGTGTGATGTCAGAAGAAGGGAGCTGGGCGGGGCCCTCCTCGCTGTCCTGTTTCATTAATACGTGGGTGGAGCCACAGGGGACAGCTAGTAAATAATATGAAAAAGCCACAACTGCATTGCTACAGCCTTTAAACCCAAACTTTAACGGTGCTTAAAAATTAGTTTGATGATTCACATACAGTAAGGAGTGATAAAATGCCTTGTATGTTGTGTGCTTTGAGTCAAAATAATAAATACACTACTGTTCAAAAGGTAGGACTCGTCATTCATTTCAAGCAGTTGTAGCCATTATACACACTAATAATGCCTTGGCTAATTTCTTAAATCAATGTAGTGATACCTTGGTATTTTCTATCAAAAACCAGAAACATTTCTGAGTGACCTAAAATGTTTGACCGTTACCGTATTTTGGCTTAAATTACAAGTAAAAGAGTCAGTGGTACCATAAATTGTGCAGTTTAATTGCTGTACTGCTTGAACTGTTATCCCTGGTAAAACTAAGCAGTTTGCATACAACGTGGGAAGAATCAGCAGAGTCCTACTTACAAAAGAGTGATGAAGATTTTGAGGATTTGATTTAAATGTTCAGCAGTTCTATTTGCTTTTCCACTACTACTTCTGAATATCACCATATTGGCTTTTGCATATTGATATTTCTTAAATATTGAACAAAATACAAAAATAAGATATTGCTCAGCCCTCCTACAGTAGTCACATTAACCACGTTTTATCTTGCAGATATGAATATGTAAAGATAGATTTAGAAGTTATATACAGATAATCCTGATGCAAAATAAAGAGACTTTTGCCTTTTCTGAATATAATTAGCTCTTCCTTTTAAAAATATTCAAAAACTTTTCAAAGATTATGAATACTGTACTCTATATTAACTGTGTAGCTTTTTGATAAACGCAAAGGTTGAATTATAGTGTTTTGAGTAAGATTTTCATTAATCTTCTTACATTTTTAATCCTTTTTATATAAGTTTTTGATTTTCTTTTTTTCTTCTTTTCCCTTTTGACGCCTCAAATTGGTGCGGTAATGCAGTAAACCATTTGGTACAAGCTATTATGGATTGCATCAAACCGTTTTTCTTATGATTTACTCCACATGAAATAGGATGCAAAAAGAGGTCCAATGCTTTCAGAGGCAGAAACTCTGAATACATTCTCTTTGAAATTAGCCATTACTTTCTTTTTAGTTATAATTATGAACCCTACAATTACTAGATTTTTCTAATTTCTGTAAGGACTGTTAAATCTGTGATAATTGGGAGTTGCTATAAGGTTAATCGAAGCATGAGACTTTGCAATACAGTTACCAAAGCCTAATTATCGGTATGAAAAATTGACTGCTGATTGCTATAATGCTTAAGAATGAGCTGCTAATGTGTGATGGAGTAGCTGGTAACACAAAAAAAAAAATTACTGCATTTGTGTCAATCCATCCATCGTCTAACCTGCTAATCGGGTTCAGGGTGATGATGAACCTTAGAACTCAATTAAGAATCATTTATTAGCATTGAATACTCATTCATTTTAGCTTTATGTTCTTTTATTTTTTTGGTTGATTTGTGTTTTTCAAATGATTGTTTAGCTTTGGCATCTATTATTAAAATGAATTTCATTTCCTATTTAGAAACCTTTGCAATTCCTATTCCATTTAATTCTTTTGTTTCCTTTGATCAGGACCCAGTTACAGTTGCAAGAAAATGTGCATAAACCCTTTGGAATTTCTTGGATTTGTGCATTGATTCCCCTAACAATAAGGTCTGGCCTTTAACTAATGGCCATGTCATATTACACAATTTTACCAGCAATTTTTTCTTTATTAACCCTAGTTGTAGACTTCATTTACCTAATCTCACAGTCATGTATTGTTTTTTACCCTTTGCTTATTTTGCATTCAGAAAATTGTTAAATTCCCATTTAAAATTTAAGAGTATTTGTTAAGCTGTTTCTTTTAGATGCTTGGCTCATTTTCTTTGCATTCACTTTTTCTGTGGATGTTGCTGTCTTAATTGTATCCAAATGCTGACAACTTAAGGGAAGATCTACAGGACGGTAATGAAACCAGCTATGTCATATGGGCTGGAGACGGTGGCACTGACCAGAAAATAGGAGAAAGAGATGGAAGTGGCAGAGTTAAAGATGTTAAGATGTGCATTGGGTGTGGCGAGGATGGATAGGATTAGAAATTAGTACATTAAGAGGGTCAGCTCAAGTTGGACGGTTGGGAGACTAAGTCAGAGAGGAGAGATTGCATTGGTTTGGACAGGTGCAGAGGAGAGATGCTGGGTATATCCGGGAAAGGATGTTAATGATAGAGCTGCAAGGTAAGAGGAGAAGAGGAAGGCCTAAGAGAAGGCTTATGGATGTGCTGAGAGAGGACATGTAGTGTGGTGGGTGTAACAGAGCAAGATGACGAGGACAGGTCGATATGGAAGAAGATGATCCTCTGTGGCAACCCCTAACGGGAGCAGCTGAAAGAAGTTGGATAATTCTGCCTTTTGGAAAGTCTTGTCAGAATTGCGCCACTCTCCACCCTTCTTCAGGTACAGCGGCTTCGCTTAGGCCGTAAAGTCACTGAACTCTCAGTACCCTGACCCTACCTGCCCTGCACTGTGTACTATACCCACCTGCTGGTTTGTTTAATTACACTGCACATTATGTACTCTATTTTATGTATTTATTTATTTAGTGATTACTTTTACTATATTAATACAGTACATCACCACAACTGTGGCACTATGCTCTCACAGTATATATGACAATAAAGATCAGTAATATAATTAGTAAATAATGATATAAATAACGAGAATTGTTTTATGGCCTCCCGACTAAATATATCAATAGATTACAGTATGTTCAGAGTTCTGCTGCTCATTTACTTACACACACTAAAAAATCTGCTCACATAACTCCTTGTCCTCTATGATTTGCATTGGTTACCAGTTTCTTCAAGAATCAAATATAAAATTATTCTTCTCACCTTTAAAGCCCTTCATGGTTTAGCCCCTCATTATCTGTCTGAGCTGCTGCTTCCTTACACTCCTGGCTGTGCATTAAGATCATCGGACGTTCACTTACTCACTGAACCTAAATACAGGTTAGTAACTATGGGTGGCACAGCTTTCAGTGTGATAGCCCCTGAAATTTGGAATGCTCTTCCTCTCAACTTTCACGAGGAAATAAATCTATTATTAATTTCAAACTCCTGTTAAAAACGCATCTTTTCAATGAGTATTATTCATTTTCTTGTATGTAATTTCTACTGTCTTGTTAGTGTTTATTGAATTGTAACATGTTCTTCAGAATATGAAAGGCGCTACATAAAGCATTATTAATAATAATAATGCGGGTTCTGCATCGGCCTGAGCCGAAAGGCAAAGCTCTTAATGCATCGGTCGATCTACATTCCAACCCTCACACGCTGTGGGTATTGACCGAAAGAACGAGATTGCGAATACAAGCAGTTTAAATGAGTTTCCTCCGCAGGGTGTCTGGGCTTTCCCTTCAAGATAGGGTGAGAAACTCGGTCATCCGAGAGGAGCTCGGAGTAGAGCCACTGCTCCTCCACATCAAGCGGAGTCAGATGAGGTGGCTCGGGCATCTGATCTGGATGCCTCCCTGGTAAGGTGTTCTGGGCATGTCTAACCGGGAGGAGTCCCGGGGAAGACCCAGGACACGCTGGAGGGACTATGTCTCTCGGCTGGCCTGGGAAAGCCCCCGGATTCTCTCGGAAGAGCTAGTAGAAGTGGCCAGGGAGAGGGAAGTCTGGGCATCTCTGCTCAAACTGCTGTCCCCACGACCAGATCCCGGATAAGTGGAAGAGGATGGATGAATTATTAGAAAATTCTAAAAAAAGAACAATGTTATGTAACTAAATATCTGTGTTCAGTAGAGAAAAGCCAAGCAAAATGACACCTTTTATTGGCTAACTAAAAAGATTACATTATGCAAGCTTTCAAGGCAACTCGGGCCGCTTCTTCAGGCAAGATGTAATACAGAAACTGGAGTTCTGTGTGTGTATGTTTGTGTGTGTGTGTGTATGTATATGTGTATATATATATATATATATATATATATATATATATATATATATATATATATATATATATATAAATATAAAATATGATTCCCGAGAGGGAGTGGAGTGTGTACACCTGATGAGCCCAGAATGAGGGCGAAACACGTGTCGTGTACTCTTTGCATTTATTTGACAGTAAACTATTTCAACCATTCTATGATCTGCTCCTCACAAACTGAGGGCACCGTGGCGGATGTTAGAAGATTGCTGGCCAACCACAAGCGTTACCTGGTAGGTAACCACCCATACAATCAGATTGTGACACAGACTTCGAATGCCGTGAATGAATATATATATATATATATATATATATATATATATATATATATATACACACACACTAGGACAAGAAACAACATTGGTAAATCTTTAAATGAGAAATCTTAAATGTAAAAAATTAATAGAATCATTCAGGCTAGGGTTAATTTAACAAGAGAAAGAACAACAATGTATGGTCAATGTATGTGTTCAGTAAAAATATAGCATCACCAGTTTCTCATTACTAGATTGATACTGAGTAGAAACCACTTAATTAAGTAACATAGTAGTCCTATTAAAAGGAAAAATTGATTAAATAGTGGCGGCACGGTGGCGCAGTGGGTAGCGCTGCTGCCTCGCAGTTGGGAGATCTGGGGACCTGGGTTCGATTCCCGGGTCCTCCCTGCGTGGAGTTTGCATGTTCTCCCCGTGTCTGCGTGGGTTCCTCCGGGCGCTCCGGTTTCCTCCCACATTCCAAAGACATGCAGGTTAGGTGGATTGGCGATTCTAAATTGGCCCTAGTGTGTGCTTGGTGTGTGTGTGTGTGTGTTTGTGTGTGTCCTGTGGTGGGTTGGCACCCTGCCCAGGATTGTTTCCTGCCTTGTGCCCTGTGTTGGCTGGGATTGGCTCCAGCAGACCCCCGTGACCCTGTGTTTGGATTCAGCGGGTTGGAAGATGGATGGATGGATTAAATAGTTGTGTTAATGTGATGCATCAATTTTTATTTTTAATACATTTGTGAAAATTACTTTAAATAATAAATTGACTACAACATAGTGTGTAAAAAGTGAAAGGGTCTGAAGACCTTCTGAATTCACAGTGAATCTAATTTTGTTTGACAATGCAACAGTGAATTGAGTTATGCTGCCCTCAGAAGTTAATTTTAAAGGGAAGCCTTGAGCAAACATGTATGAGTGGGTAAACTGAAAAGATCAGGACTATCAAGCTTAGTGACAGAAATCTGCACATTTTTTTTTTTTTTGTGAGATCAAATTTTATATTCAACTAAAAGTACAATTAACCAAGTGAAACACGTCTGGAAAGATAATAAAGAATGTAAATAGTATAGTTATTAAATTCAACTCGGTGAAGTTTTAATTTAGAAATGTATATGGGGAAATTCAAGAAATCTTCTTAATGCAGACTTTCACTTTCTTATCTTTATGGCTACTGTCACAATTTAACAGTGTAAACAGTGGAGTCATTTAAGCCGAAGACATTCCTGTAAAGCTGGTGGAGAGAAGCGGAGTTTACTTACATGGTTTTAGACAAGAGGCACAGGCCAAAAAGTTACATTTGGGGCTGGTAGATAAGGTGAAGACATCTTATTATTCTTATCACACAATATGATACTGAAGGATTTTGGAGTTATCAAGATGGAACACATGGCCACTTTGTCATTTGAGGCATATCATGCAGTAAGACATGTTGGTATTTTGACTGGCCATGTCCATATCACAGCTGATATGTTGCAAATGTCTTCATTGTATGGAAGAGAGATTCCTTTTTTAAATTAAGGATTGAGAGATGAAACGAGAGTCAGAACCCAAGCAAAGTTCATAGCCAAAAAGTCAGTCCTATCTTTTATCAAAGCCTAATACAGAAACCAAATAAGCTTTGACCCCTAGTGACACACGCAATGCGACCCCCAGATGCCACTCCTAGCAAAGACACAACAGAGGGGGGGCCGCATCCCTACTCAAACAAAATGCTGTTGTCGAAAAAATAACACAAAAAAAATTTAAAAAGTCTGAAGGAAGTTTTCTAATAAAAATGAAACCTCCCATCAGTGTTCTGCTTTGCTTTTGATCTTCTGGCCCGGCTTCCAAACTTCTTGCTTTTCCTTATTAGTCTTGGATTAAAGATATGACTGACTTTTTGGTTGCAAACTTTGCCTCGGAGTGTAACACACATCTCATTTCCCTGTCCTTAAATAAAAGCCAAAGTTGAGTTCTTTGGGCTAAACAACCCCAGGAAAGATTTTATAATTTTAAATTGCCATTTCTTAAATTTTATTTTATTTTTTTCGTGACCCAATCTTGCCCTTCTTGGTGTCTTTGAGACTCAGTACATCAGATCAGTAAGATAGGGTAGGGGTTATGGGTCCCTCTTGAATCATTGGCGACTGTCCTAACAGGTTGCCATATGGGGTGTTTTTTCCACTTGAAGAATTTCCAACAGTCATAATGTAGCAATGTCTAATGCTTAAACTGCCAATGGTGACCCATCGCGAGTCACTTCAAAAACCTTACGTGACCATTTCCGATTAAGAACAGCAGTTGGGTCACATCCCCCCGTGACCCAAAAGGTGGCAACCTGTGCCTCCTTGTGTGTCCCAACCCGTAGTTAAAGAAACTGTGCTTTAAATTAAACACTTACCGAAAGCCTACGGAAAAATTGAACAGGTATAGCAATTACAACAATCTTTGTGCGTTCCTGTGCTTCTCCCATGTTGTTAACAATTCTGTTATTTTGCCATATTGAATTACATAGCATTACATGAAGCAAAATTGCTTAATACTACTGGATTGGTACTGGAATTTTTACTTTTTAATACCAGATTTCGGATGTCTGTACCCATGCCAAAATGGTATTGAAGCAAGTAACAGATAACTCCAAACCCAACCACCGGTCTTACTCCAGCCTCTTTGGTTCCAACAGAGTCCAGCTGCAGTCAGGACAGTTTTAAGCCTTGGACAGATTCTGCCACCTGAGACATTCTGAGGCCTGTAAATGTACTGTTATAGTAATGGTGGTAAACTAAACATGTGCAAAAAAATATTTATTATAAATAAAAAAAAAAAAAAAAGCTTCGCCAGGATACATGGTCGTGCTAATGTAAGAAACGTCTCTTCTTACTTGCTGCAAGGTCGCAAGCCATCCTCCCCAATGGGTACAGAAAGCCGCTCAGCTAACTGAGAAGGTCCTAGCTGGGTGACTCAATCAACTATTTTATACCGCCTTGTGCTTCTGAGGGCGAGTGCTCATTCCACTGGAGCATAAACTCCTCCACAATGCATCGTTAATATAAATATTAAAATTCTGTACACCAGTAATAATACAGTACTAATGATATAACACAGAGAGGACTACAAAGACAGCACTCTAAGAGCTCCTAAACATCCGGCGTGTAGTATTGCATATTTTGACTGTTTGCACAAATTATTTGATTTATTCGATTCAAAGTCTATAAGAATATGTAGTAGTGTTCGTAGCGGAGTGCCGCATATAATCTTATTCTTATTCGTTGTCGTCTTCTTTTTTCTTAGCATCTCCCATTTTCATACAGGGTCAGTCTTCTGATTACCAGTGTAGGTCCTCCGCCACAGAGCCACTACTCCGTTGAGTGCAGCATATGACTAACGTATTAAAAAGTGCACGGTCCTGAATGAGACGTGGAAAACGCAGATATAAAACGTGTACTGTAAAATACAAAATGTTAAGATTTATTGTTCAATTTGTTTCTAACATATGACACCAAAACAACTGCTTTGGATGCAGAACTCCGAAACCTCAATAGTTTAGAAGTTTAATAAACGCTGAATACACATTTGAGTGCAGGAACTAAAGGGGATTAAAATCATCATGAGGGGCGTGTTATATAGGCGTCCGTTCATCTGCGAAACAGGGGAGGGGGGTGTCAATTTCTGGACCTCATAGTGTCTGAAGTGCTCGTATCTGTGTCCGAGGCCTAAAACTGTCCTGACTGAAGCTGGACATTTCTCTTTGGTTCACTGCACAATTGCTCAGCACCTTAGTACCACACTATACATCTCTTCCCTTTTAAAAGCCTTGAATTCTCAATCATGTCAAAGCAATAAATGGTTTCCCGTGAAGTTCTGTTTGCATCGAAGCATGTTGGTTTCATTTACTAAAGACTATGAAACAGATGTTTCTCCATAACTGCAAAAGTGAGTGTCAAGTGTGGGAGATTGAGAGGAAAGCTGGCGTTCACTTCTGGTACTGAAAATCCGAAATTTTGGCACCATACCATTTTAAACATTATGGTTTTTCTATAGTTTTTCTAGTTCTGGTATATCGTGCAACCCTATGGCTTATAATTATTCATCCGTTCCACAACCTAATCTCACTTGAAGAAAGACCAACTGTTGTGTGACTGCCGTATTTCTACACGTGTTCCTTTAAGTTTTATATACTCATAATTTAACAATTTTGCTGTTGGTTTTGAAAACGACTTTCACTTCATATTTACTATTACTATTTACTACTAAATCTGCCTTTTTGATTTTTAAAGCCCAAGATTAAATGAAAAAAGTGTAAAGTAGACAAACTGGTAAATTCATGAGACACAGGTTTTCCTACTGTTGAAAGTTTTATTAATACTGTAAGTTATCAAATTAAAAATGAAAAGGATGGCTATTCATGGTGTGTTATTTAAATAAATATGTGCACTTGCATAACGCACTGTAAGAAACTGCTTTTATGCTAGTGTAGCCCTGAAAATCTGTGCCTTTTTCTCATAAGTGTTACTTCAAGGTTAGCCAACATGAAAATAGAGTGCTTTGTCTTCTGAATGTTCATATCTGAATAGCAAAGAATGGTACAGAAGGTGTCCAAAATTAATGAAGGAAAAAAAAAAATCAGTATGTGACAAGAAAACCATTTTAATCCAAAAATATCTTTTTAGTTGTCCCTTGTTATATGCTGCATCACAGACAAAAATCTGCCTTATAGTAATTTTGAGTTTGGGTATAGTGATGTAAAAAATCAAATCATAACGGTACAAAGCTTGAAATAAAATGTGAGCCTTAGGGTCACTTGTGATCTTCAAGACCAAAGGAATAACAAAAAAGAGATTTTATTAAAGAGGTGAAGAAATGATTACAATCCAGGAGAAATAATAAAGACCTAAGGTTCAGCCCCTGTCCGCCATGTGAGGCAGCTTATTCACAGTATGTTCTTACTCTCTACGTTGTCCTTCCAAGAAAATCATTTTCCTTTGCCACATCCTGGCCTTTACTTCCACCCGCCAGTTGAGCCCGTGTCAAACTCTGCTTCCCATCACCTATTTTACTGGCCTGTTGTCTGAAAATGGCCTTCAATTCACTGTTCAGAATACATTTTCGTGTCTTAGATGACATGCGAGGACCCTGACATCTTTGATAAAGAATTCTCACTAATGACCCCGGGTATTCCTGCTGTTCTGGATTAACCTGTTGTTTTGTCTTGGTAGAGTATTATTGCTCTACTTTCCCCTATTGTATTATTAATAAGTAGCCTTTGTCGGAATGCCTCTAATCCCACAGACATAACCACTGTGTATAAGGTATTATAGTATATAACTTATCCCCACCTTCCCTTCTATATCTATAACCTCAGGCAATTAGGTGTAGTAAAAAGACAAGTAGGAATTAAGTTACACATAAAACAATGTATTGGTAATATCATAAATAATAATATGCAAAGTACATTTGAATATTGGCAACCATACAACCTGATTAAATGGTGTTGTGTAGTTTCAGGCGGCACATAAACTTGTAGTTATTTAAAATGTCTCTAGTCAAAGCATCATTCAGCTTTCTTCAGAACAGGCCGTATGCCTGTTCCAATTTGGCTGCTAAACTGTGGTCTCCATTGTGTTGTCCTTTCAGTTCATGGTGTGATGGTCTTCATCAGTTGTTGGTTAGTAAGAGAGAGAGAATGTGGTTGAGCAAGCAGATTTATAGATTCTCTGTCCAACCCCTAGAGCCAATAGGACATCATGGTACTTAAAAGCTTCTGATCCAAGCCAATTCGAAACAGCCATACTTCAGACCAATGGGGGAATACAACCTCTTAAAACCTGCCACCCCCCAAGACCATATGTTAAAGTAACCTGGCTTCCTTACGGGGGTTGAAAGACTTCAGTAGAGAAACACTCACCAAACTGGTTTAAAGCACACAGCTCTGTTGTAAAATTCAAAGAAACTCGGTTATGAATGGGGGGGGGGGGGGGTGCAACCACGAATGCCTCTCAGCAAAGTAACACTAAATTACATTGCTTTGCCTAAATTCCAAATAAAGACATACAAAATATTTATCAAGTTATATGCAAAATCTCACATCACAACACCTATGAACTACAGTGACTGGCTGGCCTGGTGGAGTCTTTAATGCAACTAGTGCTCTAAATACATATAGTCCGCAAATCTCTTGAGCATGGTTGTGTTTTACTTCTGCAGAGTTATTCCATTCATTTATTATATCTTGTGTGAAATATTTGATTAATTTGCTACGTCCTATTTGTTTTCATTGATTTGTACTTTGTTGCAGGAGCATTTTTAAATGGTCTGTTATGGAATTAGTGTTAGCATGTGTCTTTTCCATTTCTCTTTGGTTGCATTTTAATTTTATTCTTTTTTACTTTACCTTTTGAATTTTATTTTTTTCATATATAAAGTTGTAGTTTTCCATTTTCCTCTTGATTTGTCCTTTCTGCCATTTTTTAGTTCTCACCTGTTTTCTGTTAGTCTTCTTAATGATATCATATTCACCCATTTACATTGTTGTTTTCTCTGGGAAAACGTATCTCTTGCACAATAATTATGTTTCTGAAATGGACTGTGCATATTTTTAGCACAAATATTTTTGTACAAAAAAAAAAAAAAAAGCATTGTGTGTTCTGCAAAATGTTCTTTTGTTTTTCAAATTTTTCTACTTAGGATGATATTGAAGTCTATTGTAAATATAAACGGTGTGTTTATGAATATGTATTTTTTTAATACAGGGAGATGCTCTGTCAGCAGAGCAATTACTAAATAATGGTGCTGACCCAAACCTCAAAGATCATGCAGGATGGACACCACTGGTAAGCTCTTTGTTTTTAAGAATTTTTCTTCCACCCTCGTAGCGAATTCCTCCTTCTAGGCTCAATTAAGTACTCTCACGGTCTCTCTCAATAGATCTGTCTATGGATAGGTAGATGTGAAAGTCAAAAATACAGTATACGAAGTGTCTTTAAAATCTGCCCATCTCTTGTTACATTTATTATACACGGTCTTTCATGTCTATCTATTCTAGTGCATTTCACACACACGCGCACACACACTCTCTCTCTCTCTCTCTCTCTCTCTCTCTCTCTCTCTCTCTCTCTCTCTCTCTCTCTCTCTCTCTCTCTCTCTCTCTCTCTCTCTATATATATATATATATATATATATATATATATATATATATATATATATATATATATATATATATATATATATATATATAATATAATTTTTTTTTCCCTTTTTTTTTTTCTTTCTGTTATTTAGTGTATATGTCTACCCATTGTGTGGTATTCATTTCTTGCAGTGCCTTTCCTGTCTGTCTAATTATATAGTGTCATTTTCCTTTGTTTCACAGCATGAAGCTTGTCATCATGGTCACTTCAAGATTGTCGAGCTGTTACTTCAGAAAGGGGCACTTCTAAACACTCCTGGTTATCACAACGATTCTCCTTTGCATGATGCAGTGAAAAATGGACACACGGCAATTGTAGAGCTCCTTCTACAGCATGGTGCCTCTCAGGATGTAGTGTAAGGCAATTTAAATACTTCTTCCTTTTGTAATTGCTTTTTTTTTTGGTTAGTTTTAAGCAATATTAGTTAATAGATAACTTTAAATCCAAAAACAAAATGGGAGAGAGAAAATGTAAGTATCAATACTTGACACCTTAGTAGGATATTATGTTTAATTAACAGCATCCTTTTCCAAAGTTACTACTGAAAAAGGAAAATCAGTATATTTGCAGTGTGTTATGAATTAGAGCAGTGATTCTTAACCTTTTTTGATTCACGGACCCCTTTAACTCCTTGAGGGCTGAATTTTTTTTTTTTCTTTTACTACCATTTAATTTTCTACTACCATTATTGCTGCTGCTGCTACTACTACTACTACATCTACTTTAATCGACAGTACCGGGCTGTATAGTGAATATAAATGTTCATTTTTATCTGCCCCGGTCCACAGACCTCAGGTTAAAAACCCCTGAATTAATGGAATGATTAGTAAGCCTGTACAAAGTTAACAAGCAGTAGAAAATGTATGGTAAAGTAAACCACGTAAAATTCCATGTGTGTCCAGCCTAGAAGACCACACAGTTTAAAGGTGGGAAAACCCCATTAGCTGAGGGGTTAATTGTGGTTGGTCGAGTTGTAAAGGTCAGGGAGAAGTTGCTGGAAGCCCTTCCTCTAGATAGATGCAGTAGTCCAGCCTACAGAGAATAAGACCCCTAACAAGAAGCTGAGTATCATAGTTAATGAGGAAGTGTCACATTTAGGGACATTTTTAAATAAGGAAAGAATAGGATTGGGTCAAAGAAAGCAGTCTTGATTTAAGGATAAAGAATCATTCAAGGTCAGCGTAGGCAAAGGTAGGATGGTTATGTTTGTCAAGGACAATTTGAAGAATTCAGAAGCAAAAAGAGCATAAGCCAAAAAGTTTCGCTCCTAGAGGTTAGTCTTGAGGGAATGTTTATTCACATACAAAGAGATGCTAGAAAGGGAGTTTGAGGTTTGGCTAGTGACCCATTGGGTTGAAAGAATGAAATTTAAGAAACATCTTGGCATCGTTGGTACTGAGGTGGCAGAAGAAACCATGCATAAATGTGAATGCTTAAAGAATAAAAATAGATACTGTAAAGCAAAGGGCTTTGCACCAGTCCGAGACACTCCTGTAGATATTTTTGATAAGGAATGGCAGGTTTGTTACAACAGAAAAATGTTTGTGTCATTAAACTCTGGTTATGTAATGTTTAAATATTTATACTGTCATCATTGCTGGTAAAAGTTGCAAAAGAAGAATTGGGGCTCATCCGTCTCTGTAGTATTTCATATTGTTGAATAATTAATGCAGTTCATTTCTTGTCCTTCAGTCTTCTATTTAAATTTTGTATTTCTTTGATTTTCCTATTGCTGGAATCAGTAATTTGTTTCTTTCTAATATAAATTCTTCAGGCATTTTATGTATGACCACAGGGCTTAAAGTGTTTGGCAACACGCTGGGCCTCTCTCTTATATGGCCATTTTAGATTCATAGGCATTTTCAAAACATGTTATTTATTGAAGCAGAAAGTACGCTATTAAAAAGCAACATTGCAGTTTTTTGTTTTGGATACTGTAGTGGATGGGCTGGTGTCCTAACAAGGATGCGCCCCATTCCCCTGCCAGGCTGGGAGTCCAAGACAAGGGATGTCCAGGAAGGAGTGGGTAACATTCCCATTCCTGGCCAGGAGGCAGGGCATGGAGTAGCCCAGCAACAGCTGTGATGCCAGAACTGACAGCCCAGCAACTATGAACGGGACTTTTGTCTGGCTGGCAGGCCAACGCCATGGTTGGGTAGCCTCGAGGGAGAGGCATCCCAGTTAGTGTGGTTTTTGGTCCCCTTCTCAGTCTGGAGGACAGGAAAAAAGTAGCTTTGTGGGAAGACTCCTTATCCTGAACAGATTGCTCCCCCATACACAAAGGAACAATACCCCTGTTGGGTTCATTAGAGGCTGTCGGGGGAGCTAGTGGAAGATAACTACCCTGTTTCAAGATTGTTCTGCCTAACCTGGAAGTGTGTCCTAGAGACAAAGGAGCACACCTTAAAAGAGGGCCTTTCACTTGACCACAGTTCGGCGTCTGATTGGAGAAGGCGACACTCATCTGGGAGAAGTGGAGGAGGAAAAGGATGAGAAAAAGACTTGAAAGGGATGGGAAGGTGCACTGCAGTGGTGGAAAATCTGCTTAAGGTACATTGTGACAAAGAAAATATGTATATTTGCACTTGGGAAATTTGTCTGCGTTAAGTGTGTCTGAGGGTTTGGCGACAGGTGTGCACGCCTGCAGGCCACAGAATGTTTTAAACAATCATTGGTATTTTCATAGCTATTGATTGTATTTGAGAAAGGTATAATTTATCATTCAGGGAAACTATCTGCCCGTTGCCATAAGCATCCTTTGAGCAAGCAAGACTCCTCTAGAGATGGAATCAGAGTTTAAAGCTGGTAAAGGCACATGTAAAATAGAAGATAGTAATAAAAGTGCTGGTTTGCTTGGTTGGGGGAAAATACCTTGTTAGAAACCAAAAATGCAGATCATCACATTTTGGAGCCCGACATGCCATTCATAATATTTCACCCACTCACTGACAAGTATGAAAGAGGACCGAAATGTGCTTTTTCCTGAGGAAATAGCGGTATTGTCATCTTCATCTACTCTGTGCCTAGAAAAGGAATGATCAACTGCAGGATTTTATTTATAATTCAAAAGCAAAGAAGGCATATACTGTATACTTTCAGGGCTAGAATAGAGTGGAATTGTGGGCATCAAGCTCCTTAGGTGAAAATCCTTCATGGTTACTGTGATGGACGGCCGGTGTTTCAGTCTCGCCGGGACATCCCTAAACAGAAAGGAGGAAGAGCAGGCTTTTCAGGGCACTGCATCCTCCGGGACACTAGGTGGCAGCTCCCCTGGATGGCAACGGTTCCCCAGATTCCCTCAAAGCATCCTGGGACGTGGAGTCCGTTTCCTCAGCCCTGTTGGGTGCCGTGGGTGCCGCCAGGGGGAGCTCACAAAGAACCTGGGAACTGCTATTACAACAACTTGGAAGTACTTTGGAGTCACGAGGACGGAAGCCCGCAGTACTTCCGGGCTACTTAAAGGATGATGTGGCGTTTAACCCGGAGAAGGAATACTTCCAGGTCATAGACTATTTAAAGGACTGGTCAAAACCCAGCAAGGAGAGCCAGAGTTGGGAGGTTGGGTGATTAAGCTGCTGGGAGTGGAGGATTGTTTATTGTGATTATTGATTGGTGCTTTGTGCACTTTATTTGAAGAAAAATATTAAAAGTCTTCTTGGTGCTTTTTACAAGTGTGTCTTGGATGTCTGGTGGGTTTAGCGGGGCAGCAGCGCCTCTAGCGTCCACATTACGTTTAACATTTGGACATTTATATGTGTTTAGCAAAGAAAAATGTTCATTGTTTACATTATTTATATATTTTCCACAAAATGTATTTTTCATATTGTTGCAGGTTTTATTATAACCCTTGCTTCCAAGTTGCATGCTCAGGAATTTTTCTTGCTTGAATTCCTGTAACCAGTAGAGGGCAGGTGTCTTAGCATTCTTCACAACAGATCTGTTACTTGAATAAATTGCTTTTTAAACTTGACAGCCACAGCATGGCTTTAATCAGAGTAACTGGTCCATGTCAAAGGATTTAAAATTATAGGGTTTTCCCCAAGCATAAACTTTACAGACTATCATTATAACTTTAATTCTGTCCCATGTGCAATAATATGTTTTCATAGCTGCAGGTTTGTTTTACTTTAATAAGAGTCATGTGATTTTTTTTTTTTTTAATTTTTTTCTCTAGCCTGTGAACCTCTGAAAACATGTGCATAGTAAAGAAAGGTGAGGTATGAAACAAGCAAAGAATACACACATTTATTGTTTTGCAAAGTCATTGTCATAAGACAAACTGCATTTTCCTCTACTGAGCATGGCTTAAAATTTCAGCTATTATAAAATAGAAGTATTAAATATGTGACTAGTAAACGTTTCCAAGATGTCCTAACACACACATATAATCCTTACTAAATTTCAATTAAGTAATGAGCCATATTTTTTTATTTTGCTTCTGTTTTGAAAACCCTCCAATGTACCCATTCCTAATCCTATCCATCCTCATCACACCCAGTGCAAATCTTAGCATCTTTAACTCTGCCACCTCCAGCTCTGTGTCCTGTTTTCTGGTCAGTACCACCGTCTCCAACCCTTATAACATAGCTGGTCTCACTACCTTCCTGTAGACCTGATACCCGTCTGTCACAAATTACTCCTGACACTCTTCTCCATCCATTCCACCCTGCCTGCACTCTTTCACCCCTTTTCCACAATCCCCATTAATCTTTATTGTTCCCAAGTATTTAAACTCCTTTGCCAAGTCTGCTTCCTGCATCCTCACCATTCCACTGACCTTCCTCTCATTCACACACACATTTTGTCTTGGTGGTCATACTGTCCTTCATTCCTCTCCTCTCTAGAGCATATCTCCATCTCTTCAGGGTCTCCTCAACCTGCTTCATACTATCACTACAGATGACAATGTCATTGGCAAACATCACAGTCCATGGGGTCTCCTGTCTAATCTCGTCTGTCAACCTGTCTATCACCATTGCAAATAAGAAAGGGCTCCGAGCCGATCCTTGATGTAATCTGCCCTCCGTCACTCCTACCACAGACCTCATCACAGTCACACTTCCATCATACGTATCCTGTACCACTCTTGCATACTTCATTGCCACTCCAGACTTACTTAAGAGTTTGATTAAGGGTCAAATATCCTAATAGTGTTTCATCAGTTTATTAATTGACGTGGAGGGATTCAGAATAAAATGAAATTTTGAGAAAGTACAGAAAATAAGAGCTGTACAAATGTATGAGGCATAGGTGGCCAAGATCATTAAAACAAGACTTTGTTAAATTAGATTTTTCTTACGATGGGTATTATGCACTTTCATTGTTTGTGTCTCAATATGTGCTGATTTAAACTTGTTTATGTGCCAACACTCAAAGCGCTGTGTATATTCTTCTGATTTTTTTAAAAAACTAAAACTCTGACCTTCTTCTGAAACAATTTGATCCCTCCCATATCCATCAGATTCAATGATGAAAGATTCCACAATTGCTAATTTCTTTGAAGGAAATGGCAAACAGCACCTGACATTTTATAGAACTGGGAACAAGAGCTTAATCAACTTTCTTGTATTTCATGTGCTTTGCAGAACTATTATAATAAAAAAACATGTGCAAGAGCAAGCCAAATTCTAATGACCTCTTTTGGCAAGTGAGCTGATGTGAAAAACAGTAATCGGCCACATTCCCAGTTTAGACATGAAACCAGTGCTTCATTTAGCAATGCAGAGCTCTGTTTGAGTCCCAGCCAAGCTTATACAGTTAGTTAACAAGTTTAATTCACATAAGGAACAGGCACCAATGCCTAGATACAATTTAATGTATCATTAACATAATTATAATTAAAATGAATGCTAAAACAATGTCTCTCTTGTATTTTGTATTCATTCGACACCTGTTTTGTAATGTATGTATAACAACACAGAATAGTGCAATAGATTTTAGAAGACACTTAATTTTTGCATTCCGTTTACTATCGGTTCCAAAGATTTTAGAGATGTTTTCAGTTTAATTAGTTTTAATGTTTGTGTTTTTTATTTAATTATTATAAATGAAGGGCATGCAAAATGTCCATATGACTAATTAACATAGAACTTTTTGAAAGTATTGGAGAACTGAATAGTGTTGAGCACATTTTGTTTATAGATAGTACTTTTTTGCCCTAAGTGAAAAATTCAGATTTTTACAGAAGTTTAATAATAAAAAAAATGCTGTAACAAACAGCAACAGTACCCCTTAAATACACCTTAGAATTACTAAAAAGAAACAAATTTTGACTTGGCTAAATGTTAAAAGAGCAATCCAAGCGAGGCACTTCAAAGATGTATTGCCATAGGTATGATTGAGCGCCAGTAACTTTTCTTGACACGTCTGTTGGCTGAAAGTCCTCAAGCTAGTACAGTAGGTCAGAGAGAGGACTTGCAGCATTTGTTCATATTGGCTGTCATTTTTTTTTTCTTCATTCTTTACTTCTACCTTCAGGGTGTCCAGAGGATGTCCCATAACTGAATCAGCCTTCTTGTGTGCTAAGGTTTAATAACTTTCTGTGAAAATACTATGCTAATGGTCTACATGTAATATGTTGCATTGTAGGTTTATGCTTCACCAAGAAATTTTAAATGCACATTTGTACAATGGATACCAAAAGTATTTAGACCTCTTTTTTCACATTTTATTGTATTGTAGATTTAATTTTAAGAGGACTTATTTTTTAATTTTATTCCATCTACAACCATAGCACTGTCAATCACTTTGGTGGACAGGAGCTGGGTTGCATGTTAACAATAAATTAGAGAATAAATGATTACAGTAGTGGGATGCATGGTGGCACAGTGGTAGCGCTGCTGCCTCACAGTAAGGAGACCTGGGTTCGCTTCCCGGGTCCTCCCTGCGTGGAGTTTGCATGTTCTCCCTGTGTCTGCGTAGGTTTCCTCCCACAGTCCAAAGACATGCAGGTTAGGTGCATTGACAATCCTAAATTGTCCCTAGTGTGTGCATGGTATGTGTGTCCTGTGGTGGGCTGGCGTCCTGACCGGGGTTTGTTCCTGCCTTGTGCCCTGTGCTAGCTCGGATTGGTTCCAGCAGACCCCCTTGACCCTGTGTTAGCATATAGTGGGTTGGAGAATGACTGATTGCAGTAGTTTTAATCATTCATGCATAGCTTGGCATTTTGCAAAAAAACAACTCTGTTGTCCACCTGTATATCGTTTTTTGCAAAACCAGTCAGTATAAAATATATAAATAATAAATCGGAGCTTACACAGAAGACGCCAAAAAATTCAGCAAACAATCAACTTGAATCAGAACCCCCACACCCCACCTGGCACTCACTCCCTTATCACCACAAGGTGTCTGAAGGTACAGCGCGCATCCCGGCCAAGTCAGGCGTCCGAATAGCACACAAACCCACAAACAATTTGCGCACAGTCCTCTTTAATGCTAAAAACAAGAAATCGATCACAGAAACACGAAACACAGTTTATAGCATTTAATGCATTTCTTGCTCAGCGGTATACATAGGACAAACTTCAAAAAGAATCGCAACACATATACAGGAACATCGCAATGCCGTCAGAAGAAAGGACTCACTTTCATTGATCTACACGCATACTAAATCAACAGGACATACATTTAACTGGGACAATGTACAAGTAAAATTTAAGGCCAGTACTTAAAGTGCCAGAGAACTGGCCGAATCTTGGCTATCAAATGAGAACGCCATCAACAGACACTTGGACATAAATCTAGCATATGCAAACTTAAGAAGAACATGTTCATAATAAACGAGACTTTACACCCAATACCCCCCACTGACTTAGCCACCCCCACCACGTAATGTTTTGCTATATATTGCCTTTGATTCTTGTAAGTCTAAGCATTATCCTCTGATGAAAAGCTGAGGAATAAAAACTACTTTATGATACCGGATTCGTTTTTTCTCCCTTTGTGGATCTCCAGCTGCAAATATGCAAACCGTATCACAGACCTTCTCTTCCACATTATATATATTTTATATAATACTGTGCAAAAGTTTTAAGCAGGTGTGAAAAAATGCTGTAAACAAAGAATGCTTTCAGAAATATAAATAATGAATGTTTATTGTTATCAATTTACAAAATGCAACGTGAGCGAATAAAAGAAAAATCTAAAATCAATATTTGGTGTTCCTACCTTTTGCCTTCACACCAGCATCAATTCTTATAGGTCCACTTGCACAAAGTCAGGGATTTTGTAGGATTCTAGTCAGGTGTCTGATCAACCAATTCTACCAAACAGGTGCTAATGATCATCAGTGTCACACGTAGGTTGAAACACAGTCATTAACTGAAACAGAAACAGCTTAAAACTGGGTGAGGAACAGCCAAACTCTGCTACCAAGGTGAGGTTGTGGAAGACAGTTCCATGTCATGGCAAGATTGAGCACAGCAACAAGACACAAGGTGGTTATACTGCATCAGCAAGGACTCTCCCAGACAAAGATTTCAAAGCAGACTGGGGTTTCAAGATGTGCTGTTCAAGCTCTTTTGAAGAAGCACAAAGAAACAGGCAACGTTGAGGATCGTAGACGCAGTGGTCTGCCAAGGAAACTTAGTGCAGCAGATGAAAGACACATCAAGCTTATTACCCTTCGAAATCAGAAGATGTGCAGCAGTGCCATCAGCTCAGAACTGGCAGAAACCAATGGGACCCAGGTATACCCATCTACTGTCCGGAGAAGTCTGGCCAGAAGTGCTCTTCATGGAAGAGTTGCAGCAAAAAAGCCATACCTCCGACGTGGAAGCAAGGCCAAGTGACTCAAGTATGCACAAAAACTGGATTGCAGAAAAATGGCAGCAGGTGCTCTGGACCGATGAGTCAAAATTTGAAATATTTGGCTGTAGCAGAAGGCAGTTTGTTCACTGAAGGGCTGGAGAGAGCAGTACAATGAGTGTCTGCAGGCAACAGTGAAGCATGGTGGAGGTTCCTTGAACGTTTGGGGCTGCATTTCTGCAAATGGAGTTGGAGATTTGGTCAGGATTAATGGTGTTCTCAATGCTGAGAAATACAGGCAGATACTTATCCATCATGCAATACCATCAGGGAGGCGTATGATTGGCCCCAAATTTATTCTGCAGCAGGACAACGACCCCAAACATATAGCCAAAGTCATTAAGAACTATCTTCAGCATAAAGAAGAACAAGAAGTCCTGGAAGTGATGGTATGGCCCCCACAGAGCCCTGATCTCAACATCATCGAGTGTGTCTGGGATTACAAGAAGAGACAGAAGGATGTGAGGAAGCCTACATCCACAGAAGATCTGTGGTTAGTTCTCCAAGATGTTTGGAACAACCTACCAGCCGAGTTCCTTCAAAAACTGTGTGCAAGTGTACCTAGAAGAATTGATGCTGTTTTGAAGGCAAAGGGTGGTCACACCAAATATTGATTTGATTTCGATTTCTCTCTTGTTCATTCACTGCATTTTGTTGATTGATGAAAATAAATGATTAACACTTCCATTTTTGAAAGCATTCTTTGTTTACAGCATTTTTTCACACATGCCTAAAACTTTTGCACAGTAATATAATATATATAATAATATACACACAGTATATATATAATAATGTAATATACACACAGTATGTATGTAGTGAACATTCCATCCCGGATCACAGACAGACACTGACACCAGTACCGAAGCACACGTGATTTTTATTTACAGTGTCCCCAACAGCCCAACCACACACTTTCTTCACTCTTCTTTGTGTCTCACTCTTTCTTTCTCCACCACTCCTCCTCAGCAAGCTTCGTCTACCTTCCACCCGACTCTGGCTCCCGGAGTGGTGACTGCTGGCTCCTTTTTATAACGCTCCAGGTGCTCGTTGACCTACTTCCGGCAGCACTTACGAGTGTGACAGAAAACCCACCCAAGAGGTCTCAGCAGCTGTTGTGGCACCCCCAGATCCCAACAGGGCTGTAGATAATTCCAACTCCCCTGAAGCCCTGCGAGAATCCAAGGTGTCACTGCAACCCATGGGGGCTACCATCTAACGTCCTGGGGGAGGTACTGTTCTGCCCACTCTTGCTTCCCCGGTCCTCTCCGTGAAGAGGGGTCCCAGCCGGACAAGGACTCTGGCTGTCTGTGAGAATATATGTACATGTACGTATGTATGTTTAGAAAACCAGTAATTTTGTTCTCCATGTATGATATTTTTGGTTAAAAGACTTTCTTTATTTTTGGATTAGTTTTGAGGCTGTGGTGCATCTTAAGGCCCTGTCGCATTACGTAATCTTGCCAGTGATATTTTTTCTGTTGCAGGCTTCATTAACATAATCTTAGCAAATAAATAAATGCAGTATACAGCATTAAGGGTAAATATGGTTATGTACTGGAGTGCATCAGCAACACAAAACGAGGCCTTTGCTCTAAAATATCAAAGCTACCATTAAATACCCTGAAAAACACAAAAATGTCTATTAAGGCAGAAGAAAAACCATAAAACCTCTGGCTTGATGGGTAAAGCAAACCAATATTTCTCAAATATAAAGAATCTATTAAGAGAATCAAAAAATGAAAGAAAAGCAAGGAAAAGGTAAAATATGGGAAAGGGATTTGTCTAAAGAGGTGATCCAAAGCAAACAAATCCAATCTGAAATCCAGAGACTAAATCCAAAGACAGAGGCTGGAAAATCACAAAAGCCTGAAAATCTACAGCAATCTTCACTATAAAGACCACCTGTCCATCAACCTAATATGCTTATTCTTACTTTTCAAAGAAAACAACCATCATATACTGTACCTCCCTTTTAATTTAGATTTTTTAATTTTGATTTTGTATACTATATTAATCCCTGAAGGGAAATGGGCTTTTCAAATAGGATTGGCCATTGTACAGTACCACCTGGAGTAATTTTCACATTAAGGGCTTTGCTCAAGGGTCCAACTGAGTAGCACCCCTTCTGGCACTTCTGAAGAATTTTTTTTTTTTTTTTTTTAATCATGCAGTTTATTTTTAGGGGAATTTCGAAATGAATGACTACTGGAGCCAACCCTACACTGAATTATTTTGATGAACAAATCAGTGCAGCACACATTTTAGAGACATACGGTATGACTACGTGGGGTTGCAATGAGTTTTACAGAGAAATATAATCCACTATTCTGATAAGAATTACCCGTTTTCATTTATTTGTAGATTCAAAATGGGATTTTTTTATTGTAAATGCACTGAGAAAGGCTTCATATGATTATGTTGAGCAAATTATTTTTTAGTGTATGCTATGGTGTTCTCTGAATTTATAGAAGTCAAGACAAGCTTGTATCTGCATGAGATTTTTGGAAAGTGATGCCAACATTTTATCGAAGATGCTTCTTTTATCAAGAATTTTTTAAATATTTTCTTTCAGTAAATTTTAGTTTTTTTTTCTTTTCTATTTTAATCAACTAGATAAAAATATCTAGTTTCCGTTAAATTTACATAATTGTTAATATTTGCTTGCTAGATATTTGTTTAGTATTTAAGTTTACCAGGCTACATAGTATAAATATCCTAGCAACTCTTGCAGTTCTGTTCTGGATCCAGGTGCTAATTTTAGTCAGCCTTGTGCATCAGATCAATGTACATTAGAATTCTCCGTTAATGTTTGTGAAACAGATTATATTTATGCTGTCTCTTTGTTCTGACCGTAACCAATGAGCCAAATTCTTCTTTGGATTTGAGTCAATGGTCATTGAAATGAAAACCCTTGGAGAAACATAGCCATTTGTTCTCAGAAGTGTGTTGTTGCCAAAACTGATTCACATCTTGTGTTTCATTATGAATTATAATGAACAGAGAGGGATGATTACCATTTGCAATGAGAGATCTGAAGAATTACTTTGACATTCATCACAATGAAAGCAATAATTGGGACAGTGAGCAGTATTTCTGGTCGGAAAACTGTGTTTTCAGGTATATACTGTACATTGTAATTTACGGTCTTATGAAACAGTTTGGGAACCCCTCTTAATTCTTTGGATTTTTGTTTATCATTGGCTGAGCTTTCAAAGTAGTAACTTCCTTTTAATATATGACATGCCTTATGGAAACAGTTGTATTTCAGCAGTGACATTAAGCTTGTTGGATTAACAGAAAATATGCAATATGCATCACAACAAAATTAGACAGGTGCATATATTTGAGTACCCCAATAGAGATATTACATCAATACTTAGTTGAGCCTCCTTTTGCCAATATAACAGCCTCTAGATGCCTCCTATAGCATTGATGAGTGTCTGGATTCTGGATGGAGGTATTGTTGATCATTCTTCCATACAAAATCTCTCCAGTTCAGTTCAATTTGATGGACAGCCTGCTTCAAATCATTCCATAGATTTTCGATGATATTGAAGTCAGGGGACTGTGACGGCCATTCCAGAACATTGTACTTCTTCCTCTGCATGAATGCCTTTGTAGATTTCCAACTGTGTTTTGGGTCATCGTCTTGTTGGAATATCCAACCCCTGTGTAACTTCAACTTTGTGACTGATGCTTGAACATTGTCCTGAAGAATTTGTTGAAATTGGGTTGAATTCATCTGACCCTCAAGTTTATCAAGGGTCCCAGTCCCTGAACTAGCCACACAGCCCCACAGCATGATGGAACCTCCACCAAATTTGACAGGAGGTAGCAGGGGTGTTTTTTTTTTTTTTTTTTGAATGCGGTGGTGTTCTTCCACCATGCAAAGCACTTTTTGTTCTGACCAAATAACTCAATTTTTGCCTCATCAGTCCAAAACACTTTGTTCCAAAATGAATCTGACTTGTCTAAATGAGCATTTGCATACAACAAGCGACTCTGTTTGTGGGGTGAGTGCAGAAAGGGCTTCTTTCTCATCACCCTGCCATACAGATGTTCTTTGTGCAGATTGCGCTGAATTGTAGGACGATGTACAGATACACCATCTGCAGCCAGATGTTCTTGCAGGTCTTTGGAGGTGATCTGTGGGTTGTCTGTCACCATTCTCACAATCCTGCGCATATGCCGCTCCTGTATTTGTCTTGGCTTGCCAGACCTGCTGGGTTTAATAGCAACTGTGCCGGTGGCCTTCCATTTCCTGATTTCATTTCTTACAGTTACAGAAACGAACAGTTTAAACCTCTGAGATGGCTTTTTGTAGCCTTCCCCTAAACCGTGAGACTCAATAATCTGTTTTCAGATCTTTGGAGAGTTGCTTTGTGGATCCCATGCTGTCACTCTTCAGAGGAGAGTCAAAGGGAAGCAAAACTTACAATTGACCACCTTTATATCTCATGATTGGACACACCTGCCTATGAAGGCTTAACAAGCTCATCCAACCAATTTGGTGTTGTAATTAATCAGCATTGAGCAGTGACAGACATTCAAATCAGCAAAATTACAAGGGGACCCAAATTTTTTGCACAGCCAGTTTTTCACATTTGATTTAATTTCATACAACTAAATACTGCTTCACTAAAAATTGTTGTTCGGAAAACACCCTAGTACTCCTAGGAAATGAAAGACATACCACTGTTCTCTTTTTTTTCTTGAAAGCAGAGTCAATTATTATGCAGGCTGAGAGGGGTTCCCGAACTTTTTCATATGACTGTATAAAGTCTCTTCAGAACATACCCAGACCCTTTGTTTTTGACATTTGTTATATAGTGTCCATTTGGGAGACCGTCAGAGAGGCGAGATTGCATTGGTTTAGACATGTGCAGAGGAAAGATGCTGGGTATATTGGGGGAAGGGTGCTAAGGATAGAGCTGCCAGGCAAGAGGAGAAGAGGAAGGCGTGAGAGGAGGTTTATGGATGTGGTGAGAGAGGACATGCAGGTGATGGTTGTGACAAGATGACGAGGACAGGAAAATATGGAAAAAGGTGATCCACTGTGGCAACCCCCAATGGGAACAGCCGAAAGAAGAAGATATGGCAGCCGTATGGTAAATTCATTCAGATTCGGTTTCTCCCCTCAGCAATCAACACTTAATTGTGCAGAATGAAAAAGTGAAAATATAATTTTAGGAATTTTTTAAAATGTATTAAATAAAAAAAAAAAAAAAAACCTGAAATCACATTGACACGTGTTCAGACCCTTTGATATGACACTTGAAATTTTGTTCAGGTGCATCTCGTTTTATTGCTTATCATTGAGATGTTTCTACACCTTTTTTTGAGTCCACCTGTGGTCAGTTCATAAGTGTGTGCCCATTCTCAATCAAGCCAATCTAGTGTATAGAAGGTCCAGCAGTTAAGCAAAAACCAAGCCATGATGCTGAAGGAGTTGCTTCAGAGCTTAGTGACAGGATTGTGTCGAGGCATGGAAAGCTGCAATTGAATGTTCCCAAGAGCACAGTGGCCTCCATAATTCTTAAATTTTGAAAACAATTGGAATAAACACAACTCTTCTTAAAGCTGGCTGCATAGCCAAAATGAACAATCTTGGTAGGAGCGCTGACGAAAAAAAATCCCACAGTTAGTCTGGCAGAGCTCTAGAGAACCTGTGTGGACATGGGAGAAACTTTGAAAAGGAGACCCACCATTGCAGTACTCCATTAATCCAGGCTTTATGTCAGAGTGGCCAGACGACATATAAAGGCCTGCTTGGAATTTGCAGAAAATTACCCAAAGGACTCTCGGATGGTGAGAAGTAAAATTATCAGGAAACCATGACTGAATGGTTTGGCCTCAAATATTAGTGTCATGTCTGGAGGAAACCAGGCTCCATTCATCGCCTGCTCAAAACTATTCTAACAGTAAAGCATGGTGGTGTGCAGTTGTTTTTCAGTGGCAGGGACTAGGAGACTAGACAGGTTTGATGAAAAGCTTAATGGAGATATCAGAGATATCCCTAATGAAAATCTGCTCCAAATCACAATGGACCTCAGCCTGGGTCGAAGGTTAACCTTTGAAAAAGACAACACAAGAGTACGCTAGGAACAACTCTGTGAATGTCTTTGAGTAGCCCAGACTTGAACCCAGTTGAACACCTGAAATAGCTGTCTACATACCGTCTCTATCCAACTTTACAGGTCTTGAGAGAATCTGCATAGAAGAATGGCAGAAAATCACCAAAACCAGGCAAGCAAAGCTTGTTGCATGAAACCCAAAAACGCTTCAGGCTAGAATTACTGCCAAAGGTGTTTCGACAAAGTACTGAGTAAAAGGTCTGAATACCCCTGGTAATGGATTATTATTATTATTATTTTTTTTAAATACATTTGCAAAAAAATTTGCAATCCTGTTTTTGCTTCGTTATTCTAGGATATTGAGTGTTGTTTGATGTTCGAGGATTAAAAATGAGTTTAAATATTTAATTTTAGAACAAGACTGCAACATACCAAAATGTGTCAAAAGTGAAGAGGCCTGAATATTTGCTGAAGGCATTGTATACAGTGATCCCTCGCTATATCGCGTTTCGACTTTTGCGGCTTCACTCTATTGCGGATTTTATATGTAAGCATATCTAAATATATATCACGGATTTTTCGCTAGTTCGCAGATTTCTGTGGACAATAGGTCTTTTAATTTCTGGTATATGCTTCCTCAGTTGGTTTGCCCAGTTGATTTCATACAAGGGACGCTATTGGCGGATGGCTGAGAAGCTACCCAATCAGAGCACGTATTATGTATTAAATAAAACTCCTCAATGATGTACGATATCTTTCCCGCTCGATGCTTTGCATACTTAAAAGCCCAAATAGTACCTATTGATTTTTGATTGTTTGCTTTCTCTCTCTCTCTGACGTTCTCTGCTCCTGACGGAGAGGGTGTGAGCAGAGGGGCTGTTCGCACACTGGCCTAGAGGATACGGACGCTCCTCTAAAAAATGCTGAAAGACTACCTTCACATTGCTCCCTTCCGTACGGCTGTTTTGTCGGGCGGTGCTTCGCATACTTAAAAGCCAAACAGCACCTATTGATTTTTGATTGTTTGCTTTTCTCTCTCTCTCTCTCTCTGACATTATCTGCTCCTGACGCGCACTCCTTTGAAGAGGAAGATATGTTTGCATTCTTTTAATTGTAAGAAGGAACTGTCATCTCTGTCTTGTCATGGAGCACAGATTAAACTTTTGAAAAGAGACAAATGTTTGTTTGCATTGTTTAAAAGTCCCTGTCTCTACAAGGGTGTTATTTCATGTCTAGGGGGCTCTAATAATGTTAAAGTATTTAGAAGGTCGTAAACAGCTTTTCTATGCTCTGTGAAAATATTCGATTTATAAATAAAGAATCCTACTTCGCGGAAATTCATTTATCGCGGGAGTCTGGAACTGATTAACCGCGATAAACGAGGGTTGACTATATTTGTGGCTGATGTCCCATCTAGGGTTACTTTCTGCCTTATATTTCATGCTTTTCACTGTGGGTTTATGTATTTAATATATTAATAGCTGAAAGTGAATACAATGTAAAATGGTACAGTATATGTTTTGTACAAGGGGGCTTTGCCCCCTGCTCGCTTCGCTCGCCTACCCCCGGCGTTTTGAACCTGTGCCCGCTGGGCAGCCTTTTTTTCAGACATGCGTTGTAGGAGCTTGCGTTGTTTTGAACCCGTGCTTGCATTGCTTCTGCGGTTTGAGACGCGCATTGTAGGCGTATATCCGTCAGTCGAGCTCGTTCGGTTTGAACCCGTGCCTGCTTTGCCTCCGCAGTTTCAGACGGTGGGTCGCGTTCGCCGTTTTGTACGATCCTAAGCAGCACATTATTCCTAACTTCACTCCGCAGTAGTGCCATGCACAATATGGCGGTGACGCCTGCGCCTTCACCTCGTAGTAGTGCCACTCACAATATGGCGGCGACACCTGCGCCTTCCGTATTATGTCGGGTTATACCATGCTGTGTAGGCGCCGTTGCCTTTCGTACTTTCCCGCGCCTTCCGACGCGCGATGTAGGCGCCTGCACCTTCTGGGTCTGCCTCCGCTGTGTAGTGTGGACGTTTAACTGTCGTTTTTTCTGCTTTTATATTCTGTATCTCGCTGTGCATGTGTTTCGTGCCTAGGTTTTTTTGAAGCTGTTGCATTCCAGTTTTCATCATCTGTAACCTGCTCTCCATGTGTTTGGCCCAGTTCTTTAACCTCTTTATGACGTTTTACTTTATTTTCTACTCTGTCTTTTATTTCTGACCTCGCTTTATCCTGCTTTTGTTTCAGTGACACCTGGTCCGTGGTGATTATATTCTCCCTTTTTCGAGGCATGTCAGACGGTTCGTAGTCTCTCCCGTTTCGCTCTGGGGAGGGGGGCTTTGTGTGGCGCCTGTGCACTATGTCTCCTGCGTCCATGGGCAGGTCCCTGCGTCCATATCCGGTTTACCATTCTCGGTTAGTAATATGGATTATAGAATTAACTGTTGATTCAGTAATTGCAAGTTACTCAGGCCTTGAAGCAGCACTGTCCCAGATCATAACATTGCCATTAGTTTTCATTCTGCATTCACATACGTGTGGTAGTTGGATGAGAAACTAAATTGGCCCAGCAGTGGGCTGGCACCCTAACAAGGTTGCTTCCTGCCTTGTATTTAGTGCTGCCAGGGTACGCTATGCTGCCCTTCAACCCTGAATTCAAGTGAGAGTGTGTGTGTGTGTACATATGTGCATATACTGTATGTACAATGTGTGTGAGTATAAATTATCTATCTCTCTATCTGTATCAGATATGCAGCTTGGTTTTAATTAAATTTTAAAAAGTCTTTGTCTTTACTTTTAGGCCCATAACTGCCGCTCACCTTTGTTATGAACATTCTTCTGAAAAATTTTTTTGCTGCTCTTAGTCTGTGGGACCCAGTCGATTGCTGCAACTGTAATTTTAATTCCTACAGTGCCTATGAATAGTATTCACCTCCATGAAAGTTTTTACAATTTATTGTTATACAACACCTGAATCACAGAGGATTTAATTTGGCCTTTTTGACGATGATCAACATTAAAAGAAAAAGTTTTTAATGTTGAAGTGAAAACAGGTTTTTACGGAATGGTCTAAATTTAATTATAAACATAAAGCTGAAAATGATTATTTCCATAGTTTTTCACACCTTTTAGCATGACTCCCCTAAATCACCACTGGTGTAGCCAACTGGTTTTAGAAGTTACAGAATTAGTTCAGTGGAGATCACTTGTCTGGGGTTTAAATAAATTGTAGTATAAGTGCAGCTGTATATGTAAGGGCCAATTTGAGGTTGGCAGTATGGTGTCCTAACCTACACCATGAAGACAAGAGAGCACTCCAAGCAACTTAGTGAAAAGCCCAAGTCAGGGGATATCCTGTTAATCATTAAAAACTGGAAAGAGTATATCACAAATCTGCTTAAATTTGCCATCCACCAAAATGGAGTGATTGTGCAAGAAGACAACTAATAATGGAGTCGACCAAGAGACCTATGTAGACTCTGAAGCAGATACAAGCTACAGAGGCTGACGCTGAATAGGCTGCGCATGCCACAACAGTTGTGCAGGTGCTTCACCAGCACTATGGGAGATTGGCAAAGAGAAATCCATTCACAAGATATTTTGACAGTTGGGAGACTCTGACGTCATCTGGAAGATGGCTATGTGGTTTGAGGTGACCAAAATTGAGCTTTTAGGCCATCGGACTACACCATGTAACACTGCACATTACCAAAAACACACCATCACCACAGTGGAACATGTTGGTGGCAGCAACAAGCTGTGAGGATGCTTCTCTGCAGCAGGCCCTAGAAGACTTGTGAGCGTAAAACGAATGCTGAAATATGCTGGAGGAAGACCTAATGCAGTCGGAAAGAAACTGTGCACAGTTGTCAGACTGCCATATGTGTTTGGTTATTTGTAATTAATTTACAGCAAATTGCAAAGATAGGTTTTCACTTTGATATTCTGTTGATCAGTGACAAAAAATCCAAATTAAATCCAGTTTGATTTCAAAGTTGTATAACCATTAAATATGAAAACTTCTGAGGGGGTGAATACCTTTTTATAGTCAGTTTTATTTCATGAATACATAATCGGCTGATGGTAAGCTGCCATTCCAGAAACGCTAATGGTGTCTTTCAAATGATGACAAGTGAAGTTAAGGTTTAACACAGGTTAAAAAAGATTAAAAAAAAAAAAAATGCTGATTATATGTTTAAGTGTACACTGTTTAATGATTACTCTGCTGTTTTGAATACCTACATTACCAGCCAAAATGCCAATAATCATCTTATTGTTTATTTATATGGATCAAGGAGCGTTAGAGGTTAGCAGTTTATTTCATGTGCATGCAACTGTGTAAGCACTGCCACACTGCATAAAGAAAAGGAATGAATACACAATTCTGGTTAATGAAATATATACAATTTAAATGTATTTTGTGTATGCCATCTATTGCAAACTGCTAAATGCAATAGCACATTGTATTGAGTAATTGTTTAAAACACATGACTATTTATAACTATAGCTGCATCATTTTCTTCTTCCGAAAAAGAAAATGATAGAATAAAATCTCCCTTTTGCAAGAGGTTGGGAGAGCTTCATGAATCTAAATTCAATATTTTATGGACCAGTGGACCTATTAATTGTGCCTAAGGTTTTATCCAAGGAGCAGGCATTTAATCTCCAGAACCAAGTTTTTTAGTTTGCTTCTTTTTAATTAATCGCTTGATACAGTCCCTAAGTCACCCTCCATTTCACATAATGCCAAGCACTGCTGTATTCATACTACAAGTGTTTATAATTTACATAAACTTCATAAATCTCTCGCTCTCGAGTAGCCTCTTGGACTCGGCAGACTGCTGAAGGAAAGTGAAGCGGCTTTAATTTTTTTGCAACTTCACTTTGTCTTGATGCATATCTGAACTGAATTTTAAAATGATGTGGTGGGCTGGCGTCCTGCCCAGGGTTTGTTTCCTGCTTTGCGCCCTTTTGTTGGTTGGGATTGGCTCCAGCAGACCCCTGTGACCCTGTAGTTAGGATATAGCGGGTTCGATAATGGATGGATGGATTTTAAAATGATTTCAGCTCTTTTTTAACAAATGTAAGGTCGTTGTTTTGGTGCCTAGGAAAATGTACGTATCTAAATTTGCATTGGAGCACATTGTGTTTTCTTGTTTAGTTGTTTCCATTTTTAATTTTAAACCACATATTGTATTTCATTTGAGCCGTTTTCCTCTGTTACTGATTTACTCTTTTGGAAAATGTTCTTTCTATTAATTTTGAATCAATGTGCTGCCAAAGCCCACCCCAATCAAAATAAACAAAAAATCCTTTGTCCAAATTTGTGCAAGTCTGGTGGTGCAGCGTTTAACCTTTGTTTCCATTTCCCACTGTGCGTCTGTCTTTGTGGAATTTGAATGATTTGTTATTTCTGACTGG
Source organism: Erpetoichthys calabaricus (assembly GCF_900747795.2). Classification (NCBI taxonomy): domain Eukaryota; kingdom Metazoa; phylum Chordata; class Cladistia; order Polypteriformes; family Polypteridae; genus Erpetoichthys; species Erpetoichthys calabaricus. The sequence continues at coordinate 192,049,102 of NC_041401.2, read as the reverse complement.
AAGGGGTGCATAAGAATCAGATGATGGACAAGCCAGGAGTTGTAATCAAATAACATACCATAGTCAAAACTAAATAATTCTTAATACTGAAGCCCAATATGTAACCCAAACCTTAGGGTGGTCCACTCCTACAAGTTCTTTGGAGGTCCACATTAATGACAGGTTGGAAAGGTGTCTGACCACAGAGGAACTGTATAAGAAAGGGTAGAGCTGGCTCTTTGTCCTTAGGAGACTGCGTCCCTTTAATCTGGGAAGCTTCTATAACTGGCTGCTGGTTATGGCTGGTGCAGTTTTCTATGTTGCGGTGTTGTGGGCTGCTAACATCACTTCAAGAGATGCCCACCAAATCAATAAGCTAATTAAAAGAGCAGGCTCAGTTATGCGACGCACTGTGGACCCCATGGAGGTCTTAGAAAACGAGGGAATTAAAATAAAAAGCACATCCTCTTTGACACACTAACACTGAGAGTTTTCAGCTAATGAATTATTCAGCAGAAGTTTGTCAAGAAATACGACAGGGGCTCCTTTATGCCAACAACAATACGCCTGTATCACGCTGGACTGGGACTGATAAATTGGAAGATTTCTTTTTAATTTCCTTGCTTTTTAGTCATTTGTGGTATGTTCAGACCATGGTGTGTGTGTGTTTATTTAAAGATCCTTTCTAAAAAGCCAAATTCCCCCGTGACGTCAAATAAAGATCCCTTCTCTCTATCATATAGTGCCTTTCATATCTGTCTGTCGCACTATTTTGTAACCAGAAACACACCCCAGAACACTGCTAAAGTTTGTGTGAAGGAATGATACATTTTATTTATGTAGTTCCTTATCCCAAACTTTTCAGATGTGAAAATTAATTATTTTTGCATAATAAGTGGGCCCCTGCAATGCCCTAGATTCCTATCCAGGGATACTTCCTACTTAGCATGCAACGCTTCTGTGAAAGGCTTCAGTCTCCCATCACCCAGACTTCGAGGATGTGGATTTCAGAATATTATCTTATAGTTTCTTGAGCTAATTTCATGTACATTTCTGGGTCTTTCTGTTAATAACAAATATTTATTTCAATAATTGGAGAAGTACTTACAGTTTTTTGAAGATGATACCCTTCCTTAAATTTTACATTTTGCAAACTGACGCTTTTTTTCTTTTTTTTTTTTTTTTTTTTCTTTTGGTGACTTTTTTTTCAATTGGCAAAGAATCTGAAGAATCGCAATGAGCAACTGACTGTAGTTTTGTCAAACTGAAGTAGTTATAAAACACGTATTGTACACAGCTGTAAGCTGAAAACAAACCTCTAAGGATTCTTCCTCCTACCTACAGTGCGGTAGCTGTCCCTTTGCCTCTTCTGCATACTAATTTAATGCTGGCAGATGTTTAACAAAAAACAAAACACAAAAAAAAAGACAGCCACCCTATGTTCCCTTGTAGCTAGCAATAAAACGAGTTATGTAAGTCACAACACAACACAGACAGAATGTTTGACTTTCATAAATCTCAAGAATGAGGACGTCTTAGAAATTTCCATGATAAAGGTCGAAATGAATGGCATTAAGTGAAATTTCATGTGAGCAGAATTCATCAGACAATTCAGGCTTGCATTTAAACGTTTAAGGATTTTTTTTTTATTAAATAGAAAACCATAAGCAATAAGTGTTATCTGGATTTCTGAATTTTAAAGCAATTTAAATATGTTTGGCCCTTAATGCTATAAATGTAGCTTAATGCATTGAATGCTTTGTATTTAATGGCTGATTTAATTAAAGTGTAATAAAAAAAAAAAAAGTCTCAAGATGCTGAAGCATTTACAGTATGCTAACTGGCATAAGTGCTTTTTTGATGGCGGTCAAGTAAAGGTTTTAACAAACATATTTCAGTAAAACAAGTGAAATTTGCACATATACGTATAAATGTGCACTTAACACTTTAAAAGGTTGGTCGCATTTCATATTTTATTTTTTAAGGTTTGGATAACACAATTTTTTCAGTCTTCAGTTTTTGGTTTTTCCACAACATTATTTGCATCAAATAATAAAAGCAGGAGTTCTTGCTGCCCTGCTTGATTTGATGGATCACATAATTGACGTCTGGGAATTTGTGCTCTAGTTTTTCTTTAAAACATTTTAATGCAGTTTGTCTGTTTAGAACTGCTGACCTTTAATAGCCTATCAAACTTCAGTATTTTTCAATGTTATTTAGAATTTTTAAAGAATTAACTTGTGCCTCACTAGTTATTTTTTATTTATGCAGATTATAAGTCAAGTTATCCTTTTATTTTTCAGAAAATGGTGAGAATAGCTAACACCTTTAATGTTTTTAATGCATAGATAACTCCTATATTTTCAACACTGTAAAGACTGTATTTAAGATAATACAGCCTTCCTACTCTCCATGCCGAGTGATGACTTTGCTCAACGGCAAAGCTGATGGATCAGAATTAAGCGCAAACGTAAAAAGCATAGCTTTCATTTAGGAGTAGGCAGTATGGCCAAAACTCCATATTATGGTACAGCTAAAAACTCTGGCGGTTTTGCTATAACGTACAATCATGGCTTGACTACTAAAGAACTGAAACATGGGGTGCAATTAATTCGAATTTTCTGAGTAAAAATAAAATGGCATAACCCTAATAATACATACACCTTTACTCCATTATGTGCACATTTGCTTACAAAGAGTGGCAATTGGTGATTTCCTCACCCCATGAGAGTGGGTAATGAGTGTACTCCTCTGTCCAGCAGAGGGCGTTAGCTCCCTTGTTGGAATTAATTCTTTTGTAATTGCGGCATGTTACATAACCCGAAACTACGGTATATAGATATGATATTAAAACGCGATACAGCAGTAAGAAATCACATAGGAGAAATAACAGCTTTCTTTAATGACAATTTACGCGTCATAACAGATGAGGAAGCCATGACTATTACCGAAGTGGGAGCTCGATTTATACAATCTGCCATTTTCATTGCTGCACTGAAAGGATTTTCAGAATCGGATGACGTTATCTCCCATTTGTCCATCGGCTTCAAAGGTGTGCCGTGCATGTACCAAGGCTTTTATACTTGTTCTCCATGTGCAGGCCCCCACTTAAGTAAATCATGCCATTCCAAATAAGGAAAAGAAAATCCAATGTCATGCCGACTCTGACACACACAAATAGTGCATGTTGCCCATTTTGCAGTTGTCTTTAACTTTCTTGTCTTAAAATGCTTGCCTAGCAATTCTAAATGCTGGGCCCCTGTACTAAATCTGGCTTTGCGTTAGCAGTACATGTGAGAAGAAAAGAAAAGCATATTTAAAATATTTGCACAGAGCACAGTGACATATTAAACTTATATTCTGATTACAATTCCATTAGAGTATATTGTCAAATACCTACATTGAAAGACATTTACATTCCATAACTTTAATTTTTTTACTGGTTAAAAGTGCTCAGTGGGATCAGATAAAGTGGACTTTGCTCATTATGTTAGGCGCTCTGTGGCACACAAAGCCTTGTCTATTAAAAGATAGATACTTTATTAATCCCAAAAGAACAGGCTTAAAAGGGAAGGCCAGTTTCCTCTGCCTCCTCCTACATTCCTTTTATGTTGCTTAACTGTTTTGTAACTCTTTCTCAAAGGTGAGTTGACTCCCAAAGAGGATGATGATAAATTTTATTTATGTAGCTCCTTTCCCATGCTCAAGGTGCTTCAGAGTCTCAGAAAGAACAGCAGGGTATATGTAACACTGGATACAAACATTTCCTGCATAGAACATTAAAACAGATAAATATAGGATATACAAGTGTTAAATAGAATAAAATACAAGAAGCCAGAGTAAAATACTGTAGTTCATTCAATACTAGAAAAAAGCCTGAAGAAATAACAATTTGTGATATAACACGCCCACAGGTTATGCTGAGCATCTGGACAGACAGGTAAACTTAAAGAAGTATTATAATGTTTGGTTAAGTTAAAAGCCTTCCTGAGTTTTAAGTTTTTTGAAAAGAATGAATGGAGTCGGCGGATCTAATAAATTTTGTGAGTTCATTCCAAAGTCTGGGTGCTATACAGCTGAAGGCCATGTCGCCCAGAGAGGGCAGGTTAGTGTGGGGCACAACAAGACTGACCGAACCAGAGGACCTTAGTAGGCGAACGGGAACCTAGCGATGGAGGGAGGTCGCTGATGTAGTCTGGTGCAAGACCTTTTAAAGCTTTGTGGGTTATTAATAGAATCTTCTATTCAGTCCTGCAAGACGCAGGGAGCCAATGAAAGTGAAGTAAGATGGCTGATATGTGCTTGCTGTTGCTGGTTCATGTAAGGACTCTTCCTGCAGAGTTCGGAATCAACTTAAGCCGTGATATAAGATTTGAAGGGACACCTGCCTGTAGGGAGTTATAATAATCGATGAGGAATGCGTTTAAAAGCATGGACAAGTTTCTCAGCAGTAGAAAAGGAGAGGAATGGGTGAACTCAGGATATGTTACAGAGGTGGAAGTAAGAAAGCTTCTTAATGTGGTTTATGTGGGTGGAATAAGAAAGGGAGGAATTAAATTGACAACAAGATTCCTTGCATTAGAAGAAGGTCTAATGGGATCATTGTCAAGAGTGATTTGAAAAGGAGCTCATCTTCTTACGGTGCGCTTTAGTGCCAATTTGCAGGAGTTTGCTTTTGTTGCAATTAATATTTGAAAAGTTCTGCTCCATCCAGGTTTTAATCTCACTGAGGCAAGTTGACAGCTGAGAAAGTTCTGATGAAGTTTCACTTTTAACATTGAAATTGAGTTGAGTATCATCGGCATAAAAAAAGAAAGTCTAAAGCTACACATAATAATGCCAAGGGGAAGCATATAGATACAGAGGGCCAAAGACAGAGTCCTGAGGAGCCCCTTGTGTGATTGGCGCTGAGCTGGATCGTCTTGTTGCCAAGACTAACAAACTCCTGCCTATCAGTCAGATGGCCCTCCAGTGGTTTAAGTTCTATGCTCAGTGATACCCAGCATGTTCTCCATTTCGGATAGTAGAATGTCATGTCTGACCGTGTCAAATGCTACACTGAGGTCCAACAGAATTAATATGCTGGTTTGCCCAGAGACTGCTGCCTTAAAGCAAATCACTAGTTACCCGAAGCAGAGCAGTTTTACAGCCTGCTGTGCTCTGAAACCAAACAGAAGGGGCTCCATCAATTTATTAGGAGTTAAATTATTGGTGAGTTGGGAGTCTACAACACACTCAAGAACGTTTGACAGGAAAGGTAAGTGACAAATACAAAACCGTTGTCAAGGGGTGGATTTATTATTGTTGTAACAGTCGGGATTAAGGCATCTTGTCAGAAAGACTGGTGGCTATAAATCAATCTTTGCCAATCTTGATAGACAAAATAACATACCTATACCTATATACATACCTATAACATCTTTATCCCATCACCAGAAACTAGACGACTGTATCTCGGCTGTCTCTTTGAAACAAGAAACTGGCACTCTGTCTTGACAGTAAGAATGCACTTTGGGGAATGGTGGTTGCTTGGAAGGTTCTCTCCATAGAGCCTTGGTGCTGAACACGAATTGTTACATCCACTCCTTCAAGCCCAATCTGTGAGAAGAAGCCATACTTCAAGAAGGGAATTTCAGCACCACAGGATGAATGACCCATTTCCCTACAAATTGGCCAAATGCATGGCAAAGAGCCTAAAAGTGAGCTGAAGAAGACAATACTGACCACAGAGAAAGCACAGGATACACTGTACTGCAGGTAGCAGTCTTCAAAAGCAGAAATATTTCTAAATGTCTTATAAATGTTAAAATCATGCTGCTGTGCTTTTCTGAAGGTAGAATAAAAGAAAAATAATACCAGCTAATTAAATGAGATCAGTGTTGTCACTGATTAGGAATCTAGTTGGAACAAAAACCTGCAGTCACAGGAGGTCCCCCAGGACCGAGGTTGGGAAACACAGAGTTATATGCTGAAATTCTATGAGGAAGCAACAAGAGAATACAATATGAGAGTTGCATATGATAGGATTTATCTTTCCGAATTCTGATTTTTCAGAAGGCTTTTGATAAGATACCACTTGAGAGGTTAGTGATTAGACTAAGCAAAGTCACAATACAGAATGTAGTGTGTAAATGTGTACAAGACTGGCTCAGACACGAAGCATAGGGTTATGGTGAGGCAAGCCTTTTCAGAATTAAGCGATATTTAAAGTGGTGTCCATCAAGGGTTAAGTGCTGGGGCCACTGCCATTTTTAATATTGTGTAAGTGATCTGGGCAAAAATTATAAAATGCAAGCTGGATTAATTTGCAAATGAATCCAAACTGGGTGGAATGGAGGATAATCTAGAACAGGGGTGTCAAACTATGATTCCTGGAGGGCCACAGTGGCTGCAGGTTTTCATTCTAACCCTTTTCCTAATCAGTGACTAGTTTTCACTGCTAATTAACTTTTTCCCTTCATTTTAATAGCCCTGTTTTTAAGGATTCAGTCCTCTGAATTGATTCTTTTCTTCATTAAATTGCAGCCAAACAGAAATGAGACATAAAACGAGCCGAGAGATGACCAGCTAAATTCGAGCTTTAAACTCCAACCAATTTCACTCCAACAAGTTTCTTAATTAGAAGCCCACTTTTGTTGTTAATTAAACCTGTTATTTAATTCCATGGCTTGTTGCTGCTCTCATTCTACCACAGCAAACATTTCCAGAACTGTTAATTTCCTGCCTTTTCTAAGAGCACTATCATAATGTTTCTGTGACCTGAGAGATCAACCTTACTGAGACCTTCACTTTTCTTTATTTTCAGATACTGTGTGATGGGCACAGGTGAGCTGGTCATGTGGCAGCTCGTTTTATGTCTCAGAATTGTTTGGCTGCTGAGTCAGGTTAATTAACACTAAGGCAAAAGACGTTAATTAGCAGCAAAAACCGGTCACTAATGAAGAAGGTGGTTAGAATGAAAACCTGAAGCCACTTTGGCCTTCCAGGACCGGATTTCGACACTGAATTGTTACAGAGGGACTTGGACAGCTTAAGGGCTCGGGGAGATTTTTGGTAGATACAATTTAATATAATTAATCAAATATAAAAGCATTATACGTATGAAGTAAAAGTGTTACATCTGAATACATGATGGGCAGTCTGAAACTTGAAAGTACTCCTTATGAGAAGGACCTTGGATCAATAGTGGAGTTATCATTATCTACATCCAGACAGTGAACGAAAGCAATCAAGAAAGCTAATAGGATGTCAGGATATTTATCACAATGTGGAGAACAAAACTAGAGAGGCTATGCTTAGGTTATATAATACAATAGTGAGGCCTCTACTGGAGTACTCGGTACAGGTTTGGTCTCCAAATTACAAAAAAAAAAAAGCACAGAAGCACTAGAGAAAGTCCAGAGAAAAGCGACTAGGCTGATTCTGGGACTAAGAGTTATGAGGATAAATTAAACTTGAAGCTTTTCAGTTGTGGGTTGAGTGAGGATCAAGAAGCCGGAAAGTATAAATGTTGGTGCGCCATTCCAACTGTCATCATTTAATTCTTTGGCTCGGATAAACAAAAAATAAACAGGCGCTCTTTGACGCAAATGCATATCAAAACAAACAAATAGAGGTAGCCTGTTAGGGTTCGAAAGGTCAGTTGGATGGAGCTCTGTCCTGCAGGGATGAACTGATCAAAGAGTGACGCCTCCTTTCAGCAACCTTGGAACTTAAAGGTCGAGGATAGGAAGGGGCGGAGTCAGCTGCCCTCACTGGGCATCTTCTCTCAATATGGAGGGATTGGAAGAGGCCATGATTAGTGACAGCACCCCCTCTCGTCCTGGAGTGAGTATTATATAACTGAGATGAGCACAAAGGGTGATCCTCTGACATGCATGCATGACATAGTTTAAGCAAATGTAGATTAAAACGTGACACAATAGACGTGTTTCACGTAATGACATACTTAGTATATTTGATCCCATTGGATGTTACTTTAAAATAAATCCCTCTGCAAGAACATGGGGACACAATTGAAAACTTGAGGGTAAATTCTGCATAAAGTTTTTTTTTTTTTTTTCTCCCCCCCCCCCCATACAAAGAACTACAAACAAATGGAATAAATTACCATATAGTGTGGTGGAGAGTAGAACTTTAGGGACCTTGAAATCTCGACTTTGATGTACAGTTTTGGTGCACTATATACATTCTGTGTGTGTTTTTTTGCAGCATGACATAAGCACTTTCTTCTCAAGCATTTCTGTATTGATAAAGTACAGTACAACATCTTAAAACAATAAATGTTGTTTCAGCACTTTATAATAATAAATCACGTTTTCAGAAATATTTGTTTTTAGAGTAAATTGATATAAGCTAAAAATATTGGGTTGTACATTGTGATTGTTTCTCTACAGGACTTAGCTGTCTCCTTGGCTACATTGTCTGGTTTTTAAAAAGAATAAGAATGCATAAAAGTCAAACTTACTGTACTGTAAATGTACCAATATACCAAATCATTTTTTGGCTTGCTTTTAAATTATTTTGCTTTCCGAGGTGACCTATTGCTTTTGCTTTGTCATTGTGTAATTTATTTTTTGTCGTCTTAATAAAATCACTCGGCTCTAAATATCATTGTTGGCTAATTGTATTCATCTGCAGTTAGTCTTTGACAAAGAATTTTTTTTCCCTTCCAGGAAAGTGCTTGATACATGCGTTGTAGCGTGGTTTCTTGTTTAAAGAATTGCATTCCTGGAGGAATTTTCCTACAGTATAAGAATTATGAGTTTTATCCAATGTTTTCTTATATTATTTCTATTCTAGTACCAGAAGGAAAACTTTTTTGTATGTCTTTAGTAAGTCCTCTTTAGAACAATTAGTGGTTCATGGATTCTAACATCAATTAACTCTCTAATGTATATTTTATGACACAGAAACCTCTTTGGATTGAAACCAATTCACTATGCACAGAATGAAGATCTGAGAAACATCCTTCAAACTGCTCCCAAGAGACTTTCTTCTCCAAAGGCCTTGACACTCAGTGGCAAGGTAAGAAGAAAAAAAAGGTTGTTTTCACTAATAGCACTTCCTACACTAAATTGATGAATTGTATATTGTGAAGTGTAGATGCAAAATCACTTTCCACGGTCAGTTTATGTATTAAATCAATATGTATTATCTAATTTTTTTTTTTATTTTGACTGTTTTATGTATTGATATTTATAACTTGAATATATTTCTGTTCTGAAGCTTACAGTTGACCAACAAAAGAATGAAAAATTAATTCTTGCAAGCAGTGGGCTTTCCAAACAGCAGCAGTCACAGCTCAGCAAGCTGGCAACTCTTATCAAAGCGGGAAAGGCTGAGCAGTACAACAGCTGTGGTATGTAAGGAATAAAAATGTTTTTGAATTAATAGGTGTTAAATTGTATTTAGAGTTCATTTTCAGCGATTATTATTAATCAAGTAAAGATGCATGATCAAAAACTTCAGTATTAATACCATGGTGTGATTATGTTTAATGTGATTTTATAAATCTGATAAGTGAAAGTAGATCAACTACTGTTGGCTTTCCACAGTTCTGGTTTCTATCAAGTTGGGATTGGCAAAAACTCCCTATCTATATCTGCTTTTTCTGTACAGGGTGGTTAGAACAGTCTTTTTTCGGCTGCTCCTGTTAGGGTTTGCGCATAGCAGATAATCTTCATCCATATCTTTCTGTCCTCTGCATCTTGCTCTATTACACCCATCACCTCCATGTCCTCTCTCACCACATCCGTAAACCTTCTCTTAGGCCTTCCTCTTCTCCTCTTGCCTGGCAGCTCTATCCTTAGCACCCTTCTCCCAATATACCCAGCATCTCTCCTCTACACCTGTCCAAACCAATGCAATCTCGCCTCTCTGACTTTGTCTTATCATCTTTAACTCTGTCACCTCCAGCTCTGTCTCCTGTGCCACCGTCTCCAGCCCATATAACACAGCTGGTCTCACTACCGTCCTGTAGACCTTCCCTTTCCCTCTTGCTGATACCCGTCTGTCACAAATCACTCCTGATACTCTTCTCCACCCTGCCTGCATTCTTTTTCACTTCTCTTCCACAATCCCCATTACTCTGTACTGTTTATCCATGAGTTTAAATACTTGGGATTTACAGTAGACAGAACAGTAAGGGCCAAATGGTCTTATCTATTCCTAAATTGTATGTTAAATTATTCATCTAATATAGAATTTTATTTCTTCATACTAATACTTGTGTTACTTCCTTAAAATAGTAAACTTGTTAAAATTTAAATCCACTTGTTTGTTTAATCTAATTCTGAAGGCATACAATATATTAATAACTAAATGTTACATATTTCTGTATACACGCTGTATCTTAAATAAAAACAGTCCTTAATTTCTGTGTTGCATGAATGATTTCGCATTTCTTACAAACTAATCAGGAGATTATTCAAGCTTATGTAAATTTCATATTTATAAAGCACAGTTTACTGTAGGTTGACTTAGATTACTGTACAAATTAAAAAATGCTGTGGATCGCACACATAATCAATTAACAGTGAAGTAGTACAACGCAAATCTAGTTTATAATATTCTGCAATTTCATATATTTCCAGTGAGAATGTGTTTCCAATTGAAAATGTACATATTTTTGAGCTGCATCTATAAGGGTAGTTTGATTGCAACTAAGAACACCTGTTTAAGTATTAAATACATTTCTAATAAAACAATAGATAATTGCAGACATGCTGAATTAATACTTTGAACTACAATACAGACTGTTGCTAGATTTGTCCTCATGACTGTATCACATGTGCTTCAGAACAGGGCTTCCATCTGAAGCTAAGCATGTTTGGATTGGAGACCATCTTGGAAAAGTTTGGGTTGCTGCTTTAAGAGGAGTTGGTGAGACCAGCCGGGGTTGGGGGGCTTGCCCTGTAGTCTGAATGTGGATCTCAGTGCAGTGATGGGAACACTTTGCTTCAAATATGGCACCGTCCTTCGGATGAGACTTAAAACCAAGGTCCCAACTCTTTGTGTTCAGTAAAGATCCCTGGGTATCCTTCTTAAAGACCAGTGGCGGGGGCTTACACAGTGGTCTGAATGTGTATCTCAGACAGTGATGGGGACACGTCCTTCTGAACTCTCTGTGGTCATTAAAGATTCCTGGGCATCCTTCTTAAAAAGTAGGGTGAACCATGATGTCCTGGATAAAATTGCCCATCACAGCCACTTCCATTCTGACCACCTAATCATCCCCAGTCTCTAACTGGCTATCTCTTTCTCTCAACCCTTCACTACTAATGTGTGGTGAGCATACTGGCATAATAATGGCTGCTGTCACATCATCCAGATGGGTGCTACACATTGATGGTGGTTGAAATGGTTCCCCAAAGAAAAGCGCTATATAAATGTGAGTAGCAGTAGTAGTAACTACCTATATGACCCCAAGCAAGTCTTAAGTTTTTTTTTTTTGTTTTTTTTTTTAAATTGTATTTATTTCTTGTCATGTGATTTGCATACTACAATGACTCAACAAGAAGGGTATTGCACATACACATACTGTATACAGTATGTACAGGTCAAATCCTGTTATAGCAAATACTGAAGTGCTGACATTTTCATACTAAAGAAAACCTTTTGTTGGACCGGTCAAACATTCATACAAAATCATGTTAAGAGGATTTTGTTTTAACTAAATATAAATTGCAGTATAACAAACATTTTTTTCTACCAAAAATGCCCACCAAAAATAATGCGATGCAAAAAATTCTTAAAGCCGCGCCTATGCTGTGGATACGATACTGTTTGAGTTTCATTGTGCTTCTCAAAGTTTGCTTTGCAATGAACAAAAAAAAAGTGAGAAACTGCATCAGTTTACACTGAAAGAAAAATGAACAATCCTAGAAATAGTTGATTCCGGAATGAAGAAAAATGACATTGCGAAAGCATTAGGAATTGCGCCTTCAACGCTTTTGAAAGATCAAAAAAAAAAAAAAATAGAATACAAAGATCTGGTGTTGGGACCTGAGCAAAAAAAAAAAAAAATTAGAAGCACATTTGTATTTCTATAAAAAAAAAAAAAAAAAAAAGTTAAGATATTAGATCTATTTTCTAATAAAATATATTTTTGCAGTTTAAAAGGCTGTTTTTTTTTTTTTTTTTTTTAATATATAAATATAGGTATTGTCAAGCTTGGGTTACAGAGTTAGTTGCACGAGAGACGGAAATGTGGTCCAGTTTGGGTGTTAACACGTTACATGGTAAGACGCAGCAGAACGGCTATGGAGTTGTCCTTGTGCTGTTGCCGTTAGAGATGGCTAATTGCTGCAGACCCTGGTCATGATAGTACTGTATATATATTTTCCTCATATTCGTTGCAGTGACATTTCTGATTTAATGAAATTTTTTTCTTTATTTTTTTCATTACAATGGGATTCCACGTGTGTGTGTGTGTGTGTATCATTGAAAGTATGCTAATGCTCAAGATTCCACTTTATTTCCACATTCTAAAAAATCGGGAGTGCACTCCCCTCGACTTTCTTGTATACTGAGATAGAGGAAAAGGTCATCAGAACCACTTCTAGTTGCGCAATATTTCTCAGGTATCATATCTTTGTTTCCCATCATAAATAATTGATATCGATACACAATCATTTTATTCTCTATTTATAATCAAACTTTATATTAAAATATTTTCACACTTATGGAGGTCGAAAACGGTGGTGGAATTTTTTCATGATTACATTTGCATTACCTAGATGGCATGCAAAGTAAAAAGAGTTGTACTCGCCTAAAAACTAGAAAGTTAGTATTATATAATGTTTGTTGCAATAAATTGCTATAGGTAAAACTGCATTTAGCTACATTTAATTATTATAATGATGGCAGAAATAAATATATTTAATATTTTATTTATTTACCAGGAACATGGTGGGGACATAGCAGCTTATTATTCCCATTATATCTTAGAATATATATATATATATATATATATATATATATATATATATATATATATATATATATATATATAATATATATATATATATAAAATAATGACATGTTCAATGTTTACATTATTGGTAAACTAATTATGTATAAATTAATAGTAGTTATTGGAAGAATACGTGTTATGTTGAATACAGTTTTTTTTTTTTTTTTTTTTTTTTGTCCTCTAGTGTTATATATAATTTTTTAACTATTCTTTTATTTAGCTGGAATTTCACAGAGTCACATATTGGGAAACACCAATAAACTAATCGCTCTTTGAAAAATATAAAGACATTATTGGTCACACTTGAAGTTAGGTATCCATTATAAACCAGATATTAAAATTCCATAATATAATTACATGCTATAAACAATAATGTTGTTTTAAAAAAACTCAAAATACTGTGTGTTAAGTCATTTTTTTGTTCTTTTATATCATGTTCAAAAGACTTGTATGTTTATCTATCTAATAACATGCAGACTGTTAATAGTTCTTTATAATGGATGACCAAATTATTGTACAGCTGAAGTGAACAGTCCTCTCAGTTTTGTAAACAGTGCCAAGATCTTGGAAATGTTAAATTTGCTTTTAATTGTACTGAGTATTTCAAAAACATAAGCCCCTACTAGCATAGTGATTTAAAATGCCAGTGAATATTTATCATTAAATAGACATCGTGGTGTGTAGCTGACTTCTACCCTGTTACTTAATTTGTGATGACCTGTAAACTTTTCGCCCATGAAATCCACACATTAATATGTAATAACATATTAAACTGTATAACAAGAAAAATTAATATATTTCTGTTTCCTGCAATTTTAACCACCCCTTATAGCAATAAATATTGAAAGTGCTGATATTTTTGTAGCAGTATTTATAATTTGTTACAAGCTAAGTAAGGGCTAGTGCTTTAGGTTTTTTGGATATATAATTAAACCCTTTTGGACTGGGGCTACTAATAAAAACATTGTGATATTATTAATTTTTTTTTTTTCATTATAAGTATCTTGGGTGCAACAGTTTCTTCAAACAGTGGAGCCTTATACTCAGTAATTATAAATTTCTTTTCAGTTTCAAACCTCATCTGTCATTGACATCCTTTTGGATATGTTTTTTTTTCTCTAGTCAAAGTGCTCAGTTTTTTAATAATGGAAAAATAAATTATTCTTTTAAAATTTTCATTCATTCTCCATAGTGGACATTTGTGTGGCACTGGGCAAATGTTTGTAACTCTGCTTTACATTTGCTAAATAGATGCAAAAAGCAGTGTGTGATAAATAATTGGTAAATTGTTTAGTCTTCAAGTTGCATAAAGCAATATTATGGCGTCAGAATACAATCAGTGCAAGAAATGGTCAGTATGTCAGAATCTGATACATATTAACTAAAAGTCACATGTGAGTAGACACTGTGTGCCTTAATTACTGCTATACTAGATAGTTTATTTCATACTTTGGGAAGTTATTTTAGATGCTTGTTTGTATGTATGAATGTTTGCAATTGGTTATTTTTTTATGTCTTTTCAGTAACTCACATAATTATCCCAGATGATCACTTTCCATCAACTATAAAGTGCATGCTGGGAATGCTGGCTGGATGTTGGATACTGAAATTTCAGTGTAAGTACTGTATGAGGAAATTATACAAAACACTTTCTAGAAAACGAATGATATAAGCAGTAAAACTACCAGGTAACCTAAGTTTTAGGACAAGGATGCTGTTCTAGCTGTGGTAAGGGTAATGTTAAAATATATAATATTGATAAAGTAGATCCAGCAATATTTTATCAGATTATGGGTGAATTATGTAGTCAAACATTAGTGGAAATTAAGGGGAAAGTGCATTTAAAACTGAAGCCAGGAAGCACTTCTTTATGCATAGAGAGTCGTGGGACTGTGGAACAAGCTACCAAGACATGTAGTTGAAGCAGAAACCTTGACAACCTTTAAGAAGAATCTGGATGAGATTTTGGGACAGCTTAGCTATTAGCTAAACAAACAAGCTTGATGGACTGAATGGTCTCCTCTCATTTCTCAAATTTCTTATGTAATATTGTTAGAACCGCTTTAACAATACAGCAGTTATAATGCAATATATATCATCATTGCAAACTGATTTCATCCATATAACATATGTTGTTGTCATGCTACAAGGTAATGTACAGATGCTACTGTAAATGGACAAGATCTATTTTGCTGTTATGGGATTTTTTTTTATATTTGAAAAAGTGAAATGATTTAAAATATTTTATAAATCTTATTTAGAAACCTTAAAATTCTGAGATTTGTGACTCACACTGTACTTTGAGGTTTAAGCAGAAAACCTGTTCAAAGACTAAACAGAATTGTGAAACTCATCACAATTATTACTCAAATTAATAATAAACATCTTTATTTAAAGCTTTCCTTTTTAAACTCTATGATGTTTAAACTATATTTACATTTGAACACAATTGTTTCTCTTTTGGATGTAGTAATTGTTCATTTGTGGAAAAAAATATAGTAGAAATCATCAGAAGCACTTTCTATATTTTAAAGATGTATGCAGATATTCTAAAATTAAACAAGCTTTAAGCATCTGCAACTAGTGCACTAAAGTTACAATAAAATATTTCATGCTCATGCAAAAGCAATTTTTTATTGTAAACCAATCTTCATAAAGTAAATAGAAAATGGATTACTATTAGACACCCACGTGAAGGTGGGAGGAAAATATAAATTCTGTTTTATAGAAGGCTTTCAAACCTTGGTCTAAACCTGAAACAAGCATTCTAGTAGGTGTTACCGCTAACATTTGTATATTGTACTATCCTGCCACCCACATAAAAGCAAAACACACATTGTATGTGTAAGAGTTTAATTTATTCAAGTTAAATGTACACACTTTAGATATTAAGAAACCAGCATTTCATATGCCCTGTACAAGAAGATACTATTAAATTCATTGTAGTTTTATTGTGGTACAGCAAATTTACACTTACAATCTAATTTACACACTATTAAAAATATATAAATACGTATATATGTATATGTGCTAGATTCTAAAAGTAACTTTCCATTTCCAGACTAGCAGAGTAAAATTTGAGCAGTTCCTTCCTTGAGTGTTCATTGCTAATCTACCACATAATAAAACACTAAGGTGTGTGTGGCCAGTCACTCTGACCAATCACACCAAAGCCAAACTGACCAATTAGATTGCTTAGTTTGGCTTTGGTGATGCAACAAAAGAGGAAGTGTTAGTGTGAGATGCATGCGGAGAAGTAAAGACATATGCTGAGAGTTGCCTTCGAAGATTGCAACTGTAAAACTGGACAGGAGGTGAGAAAGGCGCATCGAAATTGTGACAGACTCTCAGAAACAGACTTTATGGGAACACCAGTTGAAAGATGTTCACATGCACAAATACAGAGGACAGGTACTGAAGGTACACATGGGGCAACAGACTGCATTTTTTTTTTTTTTTTTTTTTAAACCATTACCTGCACCTGCCTTTGACATGTATCATGGCTAATATACTAGAAATACAAGAAGTGAAATAAATGTTACTGATATTAAGTTTAAATATCCTTATTAGGAAATGAAAAAGGGCTGTTACACTTAGGCAAACTATTAAAGTGTCTTCAACGTTATTTGTGTTGGTGAAGGAGAAAGAATAGTTTGGCGAGTTATTTTACAAATGCAGAGAGAAATAGCAGAGTGTTTCAACGGGTTTTACTTTGCCTTTCTGTTGCATTTTTTTTTTCTTCCACATTGTTCCTTCACTTGTGTTTGATAAGTGTGCAAATTTGATGCTTTTTCTTTGGCGTTATTCTGTCTGTGGGGAAACGGTAAAAGAGCACACCCTGCTGTTAGTGTGTGTGTATGTGTGTTTTTTAAATGTACAGTGTGTTTGTGTCTGCTTGTAGTTGTTTATAAAAAAACGTTTTCAGAAGACAGTTTTCTACCACCTAGTGTTCTAATCATAATGACACTTTATATTTTCAGTAGCTCTCCTCCTTCCTCAGAATTGCCTCATAGACTGTGGAAGAATGGAAGTGCAGATAGCCATGTTCTATGACTAAACTAGTCCGTCTGCCCTGAAAGGTGTACAGTATGTCAAGATTTAAGCAGGATTCATTGTTTTCCCCATCTCGTATTTCAAACTAGGGGGCCATGGCCCCTGCTCGCGTCGCTCGACAACCACTATGCGCTAGCCTCTTTGTGGTTCTGTCGCTCACATATGGGTATGTGGATGTACAATTTAAACAGATTTTTAGTTTCATGGAAACTGTTACATATGCATAATAGAACTATTTTTTACATTAGTTTGGCTTTGAAATTAATTTGCAAGTACTTCTTTTTAAACTTTTGCTGTAAAAACAATTTTTTTTAATTAAATTTTCGTCAATATGACACTGAATTTTGATTCTGTGTTTGGACCTTCATCGTGACAGCACAACATATAACTGCCCGTGATTGAATTTTGTTTCTTTTTCTCTATTAAATAAAACGACTTTTTTGAATGTTTGGCTCTTGAGATTTGTTAATTGTCTTTGCAAAAGCTTATCTAATGGGAAACTGTAAACCTTTTAATACGAGTGGCATATCAAGATCTCCTTTGTTGAGTAATGATATCTGTGGAAGATGTACTACATTACCTTTCTTGGATACATCCTTCTTTCAACAGTAATTCGTCCAGTGGAAGACCAGACGGTGTTAACGGTTGTAGTTATTCTTCGGGATATTGTAAGTTGATGTTTTCATCTTCTGCACGATCCCCACCAACTGTTTCATCATAATCTATTGATATGCATTTAACCAATTTGCCGTGTAACCGATCGACATTTTTGGTGTTAATTTGTTTGACTTCGTTTCTCGGTGCTAAGATTGCCCGTGTACTCATTTTTTTCTGTTCATAACCCTTCATGATAAAATTCTTTAATACGTAATATGCCTTCCTTATTTGGGAACTTAAAGTGAGGAAAACGTTAAAATTTATAAGATCTGAGAGAGCAGAAACGGTGTATGACAAAAGCATTCACACGAATGAGAGGTGAGAGGACCGTGGGCGTGGTTGGATATGGTTGAGAGGAGAGCGTGACTTGAGAAAATCTTGTCGCAGGATTTTTTTTTTTTATATAATAGAGAGATAAAGATTGCTGGTCTGTATCTGTTAAGTTCCTTATTACTATTCATCAGTCAATTTGTTGCTCTTCCCTGAAGTAAGCCTTTTTGTGTGCTGTGATATGATGATAACTTCTCTGTTAAAGGACAAGTTTCATTGTTACAAAGAGACAACACTCCCAGTTTTCTCCACTTTCTAAACAAATGGCACTGATTATTTTTTTGTTTTTTTTTAATCATGAAAGCATGCATTCACATTTAATGTTATATTTAATACCATTCCCTTTTAGTTTTCTTCCTGTGTTGTAGCATCAAGAGACACTTTAGAAGTTTCTTTTCATTTTAAGTACAAACAGTGTTTCTTGAGCTTTGTTTTTTGGTATTGGTTGTGACACATTTTCAGTAGAAAGAAGTTAAAGATGTTTTTAAGTTTGAAGTTACTCCATTGTTTTATACTAAAATTTATGTCTATGTAGGCTGCAAAAAACTGTATGCTGGTACTGTCATTTTTGATAAGTTTTTCTTTTCTTTGTTTCTTTCATCACCCTCGAACAATCCGCTATTTGAATAAAACATTTCTACCAGCTGGATACTAAAGTCTAGGCTTCATAATTGCCATTCCTAATAAATGTGCAGAGGGATTCATATTGTGTAATATTTCAGGTATATCCAAACCCTTTTAGTGCTGGTATTTTAAGCAGAATTTAAAAAAAAAAAAAAAAATCATTCACATTTGAATGTGCTTTTTATACTGAAAATATTTCTGCACAAAAGCAGGCATGTTAGACAATTCTGGCAAAGGTTTAAAACCTCAGTCCAGTTCTGCATCGTAGGTACATGAGCCAGCCCTGGACAGGGCATCAGTCCATTGCAGTTCACACACATGCAGGATTAGTTTGGAATTGTCGGTATAATACACTTATCTTGGTGAAGAAAATTTTGAGTACCCAAAGAAAGAAAAAACCAAGCACAGAGAGAATGTGCAGATTCCACATAGACATCCAGAAGGCATGGGGTTTTGAACTCTGACACTGCACCTCTGAGGTGATAGCACTAACATAACAAGTGCACTACCGCGCTGTCACAAAGGGTTTAAGTTAGAATTTTATAATGCCTAAATGGTCTTGTGTTTACATTTTTCTTTAATGCTTCTAGACATATGCAGGAATATTTTGGACAAATATACAGTACAAATAAATGTCATTTTCACCTTTCAAATTTGACAGGGTTGGACTCTAGCAAGTGCTGTTTTTTTGTTTTGAAGAATTTGTCAATGGAGTGGACAATCGTAAAGTACCGCATTTGCAGCAAATACTTAAAACACAGACTCTTGAGAGGATGGTGAATTCCGAGCTTCTTCAATTAAATTAACTGTTTCACGTGATGATTCTGTGAAACTTCTTGTTGCACTCATCTGTCACGTGTGTGTATGGTGATCCATGGGTCTGAAGTTTCTGTCAAAAGAATAAACGAGTCGGAATGTTCATCTGCTGTGGAAAGCACCAATACTGCAGAAGACGAGCATTGGTACTGTTTCAACATTTCTGAACTGACATTTATTGATAAAACTGATGTATTTGACAACACTAGTCAGTTATAACATATGCTGATATGTAGATATGTTCTTTACAGATTTACAGGATTTGGATGGATCACTTTAGCTTTAAACATGCAGCTAATTGGTAGTTTGCATTTGATGCTGGCATAGCAAAGGCACTTTAATTAAATGTCTGTTGTATTTCTGTGTGGTTTTTTGGGGTGGTGTGGGGGGTTACATTTTATCACATTGCTTATGATTGGTGCAGTGAAGTGTTTAACAAAAAACAGATGAGGCTGATAATAGGGCATTGTCAGTCATCATAAGGATGCTGTATCTGATGGGCACATATTCCCTGGGAATGTGTTCTTTTCAAAACTGCAGCTCATACTAATAGAACCTATACATACATTTTCCCAGTAACTAAGGTGGAGATATTAACATAAGAGAAACAGTATTAACTTGTTTCAAAATGCTTTTTTTCACTCCTAATATGCTTTACAGTATCATATACGTAAACATACAGTCAGAGAGAAACTTGTGGAACAATTCAATTGTCTTACTGTTCTTCAGTGGAATCTTTGACTACATCCCAGTCTTTCAGAGGAATCTGGAGGCATTTATCTTGGAACAGAGTCAATGCATCATCAGTGCCGATGGGGTTTCTGGCTTCTTGCAGCTGTGACGGGCTTTTATACCTACACTTTCCACTGACCAATGTCTAATGTAGCACATTTAGTGTACTATATGCCGGTTCTGCTGAGCAGTACTATGTAAGAATTAGGCTTTTAAGACCATACTGCCTTCTTCCATCAGATTGGAGCCGTGCACCTGTTCCAGTCATTAACCGTCATTTGCAGTCCTTCATTTGTAACAGCTGCCCAAAAAGATTTTCTAATTGCATTTTTTCCAACTCTGGTTAAACATGTAATGACCACTTTTCCCTGTTTCCTAACTAGAGCCATCACTTTTTATATTACTAAAGTCAGGTAAGGCTAAGGCTTTGTATTTTGAATGTTGTATTTTTAGCATTTTCTATTATTGTGATCACAACAGATGAGTAACATTCTTGTCTTGAGCAACAATGTTTAGTGTGTAATTCAGGTAATTTAAGTCAGATTACAAATAAAGTTACCAGCAAGAGTTCTGTATGCCTATAAAGTAAGCATCACTTTATAATTAGAATTGTGCAACACTGTTCAAAAGAAAATTCCTGACATTATAAGCCTAAAATGAAAAAAATCTATTTTATTTGTGGCTATGTGTGTGTATATAATATATATCAATATATATATGTGTGTGTTTGTGTATGTATATATGTGTATGCATGTGTGTGTATGTGTGTGTGTGTGTGTGTGTGTATATATATATATAATATATATATATATATATATATATATATATATATGTATGTATGTGATATATATATATATATGTATATGTATGTGATATATATATATATATGTATATGTATGTGATATATATATATATATATATATATATGTGTGTGTGTGTATAGTATTCCAGTTTATAGTATTCCATGCAATTCTTGCTCAGCAGTATACATAGGACAAACGTCAAAAAGAATCTCAACACGTGTACAGGAACATCGCAACGCCGTCAGAAGAAAGGACGCACTATCTTTGATATATGCACATACTAAATCGACAGGACACACATTCAACTGGGACAACGTAAAAGTAAAATTTCAGGCCAGTACAAAAAGTGCCATAGAGTTGGCCGAGTCTTGGCTATCAGATGAAAACGCCATCAACAGACACTTGGACATAAATCCAGCATATGCCAACTTAAGAAGAACATGTACACAATAATTAAACTATACAACCCCCCCCCCCCCCCCCCCCCCCCTTGATCATACTGACTTAGTCACCTCCACCCATCCCCAAACTGAATGTGTTGCTATATATTGCCTTTGATTCTTGTAAGTCTAAGCATTATCCTCTGATGAAGACCCCTGATAGGGGTTGAAAGCTCAGGAATAAAACTATTTTATGATACGTGATTCGTTTTTTCTCCCTTCGTGGATCTCCAACTGCATATATATATATATATATAATATATATACACCCACACACACACACACATACATAATATAATATACACCTGATACCAGAGGCACACTTAATAAAACAAACTTTTTTATTTTCTTCGTCTGTGGGCTACATCTTCCCCGTACCCACAGACACAACACAAAAGTACAAGTAAACAGAAATCAAATCATGTTTCCTCCACTCCTCCCGGCAGCGTTGTCTCCCTCCTCCCGACTGTGGCTCCTGGAGTAACGACTGCTGGCTCTTTTTATAACACCCCCAGAAGTGCTCCAGGTGCTCGTTGACCTACTTCCAGGTGTGGCAGAATACCTGCCCAAGAGGGCTCAGCAAGTCGTTGCGGCACCCTCGGATCCCAACAGGGCTGTAACCAACTCTTGTGAAGCCCTATGGGAGTCCGAAGCACCGCTGCAACCCAGGGGGGCTGCCATCCAGCAACCCGGGGGAGGTATTGTACAGTCCACGTCTGTTCCCCCGGACTATATACAGAAGGGCTGCCCCTCCACAATAAATATATGTGTATATATTTATATGTGTATATGTATACTTACATACAGTATGTATCCTTCTGTAAAATTCACTGTTAAGCATTTTTTTTTAGAATTTGTTTGTAAAAGAAATTTTTAAGAACTTGAAATTCTTAGTGTTTGACATCATTATAGTTTTCCTCTCAGAGATGAGGCTGATGATGATCTGTTACAGCTTAGGTTTCCAGAGAAGCTAGCAATTTCTCTACACGACATTGCCCCCTGTTGTTTGGATGGCCTTGTCATAAGCTTTCTGATAGCTGGTGCTCTGTGGTTATAATTAACAGTTTGCTTCCATCTGTTCATTGTTCTTTTAAGGTATGAGCCATCATCTCAGCTGTTCTAATTAAGCACTTCTTAGAACAAATAATTGGGGCCCCTGCTGAGTACACATTAGTTTCAGACAAAAATTGCTTCATTCTCTTAAAACTTTTTTTCAGCTAAGTTGACCTGTAGGGAAATCTGTGCTGATACCCACATTTTGCTTTCTGAAATGTGCATTAAAGGATGGAATAAATGATAACCAACTGCTGTGTGACCTCAGAACCTTGCTAGTAGGGTGAAATTAACTCGTGTCATATTGTGGCATTAAACTGTGATTCTTCTAATCAACACATCACATGGACTGCATATTAAAATCAGTTTTTGGCAAAGTATTATATATTTAATTTCAATTACTATGTGAAATTGCTTCCCATGATTATTCAGACAATGACAATTAAGGACAAAATATTCCTATTGCTCTTTAGTGGAAAAACGCATCTTGTCATTTGATGAAATTTGTGAAAACGTGCAGCGGAACAGGTACCATACACATTTTAAGTTTGTTACTTGGATTGAATCGAGAGAGTCAGAATGACAGCGGTTTCAAAGCAACTGAAGGATAAAATGTGGAATGTGCCATTCACTTCATTAATCCACAGTCTTTAGAATTACAGATGATCCTTGAAGTCTCAGGAATCGAGAAAATACCTGTTAGCTGCAAAGAGGGACTGTAAGCTTTGCTGTGATAAGCTCTGTCTTCTGTAACTGTTCCAAAAGAATTAATTGAGATTGAACTCCAGGATGCAGCAAATAAAGCTAAACTGAGCGCTCACTAAGAAGAATACATTTACAGCATGTTCTACACAACAAACAAGTTACCAGAAGTGTACAGTATCTGTACTGTGTCCCTCTTAGTATATTATTAGTGGCATGTATTCCATTATCATAATGCACTGTGAGCTCAGTTAGTAGCATGGTGCAGCATCACAACAATAATAATAATTGTTTACATTTATATAGTGCTTTTCTCATTACTCAAAGCGCTCTCCACACAGGGAGGACCTGGAAAGTGAACCCACAGTTTCATTACTGCAAGGTAGCAGCGCTACCACTGCGCCACCTGTGAGGACCTGAAGGCTACCTTGAAGGGAAAATCTCATCATATCCTATATACCACAGCCTCTTAATGCACACTGGAAATTAAGTCCTTTTGACATAATATACAAATGGTGCTTAATTTATTTTTCATTATCTCTGGGTTTCATTGGTTTTAGCTCAAAGGTTCAATACCAAATGAGTTTTGTGAAGACAATATACAAACAACATGTGCAAAATAGGTTCATTGGTGATATTTTTCATGTGTATAAAGTACAGTGAAATTTTCACTTAGATGTGCTAATTAATGCACAACATTTCATCAATCTCTAGTGCCATGATTAATGAATGTACATACCTTACTTTGAAACTTCAGTCTTCCTTATTTGAAAAATCTCAGAGAATTAACCTTACGTTTATGGAGAATGTGAAATTTGACTAGCACTGCTATCTTGTGTTTGCATTGCCTCACCAGACCCGCAGTGTTGTCACCCTGCCTTTGCTCAGGTGTGTACATGTGCAGCCTGAACTTTTCACTTCCACCTTGGGGCTTGAAGGTTTGAGATCTTTTCAAGGCTGCATGAACTTGCACTTCTTGCTATTCTGTAGTAGTTATCAATATCATGAAGCACTTTGGTTACTTCTGTACAATACAGTTTTTAGGGTCCATTGCCCATTGAACTCATATTGGAAATGTGCCGGGAAAAATCTGGAATCTTGTGTTTTCCTGCAGAATGGAGATAAAGTTTCTGATATTATAGGAGTTTATAGTGAACAACAGCAAACGTTATCTCAAAAGGTCCTTAAAAAAATGTAGTGTTACTCGTATTGCATAATTCACTTATCAAGTCGTATTCTGACAATGTCCCAAACACATGCATTTTTATTCAATTATTGTTAAATAAACCATTTCTGGAAAACAACCTTGTGAATGAAAATGGAACACACTCGGCATCTGAATTAAAGGCCCACCTTCCTTACCTCATTTATCAGTCTTGAGTCAAGGCAAGTGACGGCTTATTCATTGGCTAATAAACTACTTTAAATGATATCATTCAAAAGCGAGACAAGTACAACTAAAGATTAATAGTTAAAGAATTGTGAGTGAAAACATTACCAGGAGGAGAATATACATCGTTATTGTGCACTCCGAGATGCTTCAACAAGCAGACGGTCAATTCACCTGTGGGTAGTCCATTTGTGCCTTGATTCTATCAATGCGAATGTAACAACAAGAGACGAGTCTACAGTACAATGCAGTGCTCGTTCTCATCTAAACACATTCTATTTTTGTCCACAAGATTGTTTTCAAGAGTTATTCTATTTAACAATATTTTAGTAAAAGTATGTCTTTTGGGACATTGTGAATACTACTTAATATGTGGAGTATGTAGCACAAGTGAGACATTTTCATTGGACATTTTTGATAGTGTTTGCTGTTGAGCAACGTTGGTCCCCATTGATGCCTATTCTATCAGAAATGTTATCTCCGTTCTGCATGAAAAAGGTGAGATTAAAATGTTTTTCTCTTCCATTAATATGTGGGTAAGTAACATAAGAAATGTATCATTTTTGGATGTCTTATTCTTTTAACTTTATCTCCTTTGTAATACTGTAATTTTTTCTAACCTGCTCTTAAGATGTGTACTATTGGATTTAAGGCTGTAGTTTTGTTTTTTTGATCCTTTAATTGTTTTTGGAATAAAAGCTGTCTTAACAGTCTAACTCTGTGGCTGTATGTGGTGAGTGCTCACTTTTTTAATTTATTATAATGTAAGTGGAGTAATACCAGCGGGCTGTAGGCTGTATAACCACCTAAACTGTTGGTCAGCTAAAGAATTTGATCTCCTGCTTCCATAAATTAAATTTTAGGAAGAATTAGTTATGTGGTTAAGCTAATATGAAAGTGTGTATGTGTTATACCTCCACTTCCCCTACACTTTCCATCCCACTGTTCCCCTATCTCCAGGTAGCAGAAATGCATTTGACTCCATGTATCATCTTATTTTTCTCTTCTTCTCTTGTTATTTGGCTCTGCTTGTACATAATTAAAAAGTAATTATAGATTACAAATTCTACTGAAATGGCAGCAGGTGTAAGCTTGATGCTTGTGGAAAAAAATACTGAGAAGAACTGAAGGTTTTGATTATGTTGCTCTGAAAGAAATGACTGCCAGGTGCCAACATGACTGCTTCTATTCATAGCTCTACTGGGGCATAATATCGAACATTTAATTTTCTTTCTGCAAATGAAGGTGTTTGGCAGTGACAGTTTAACTGAATTACAGTAATTAAGATTAAATTGTGAGGACACTTGCTGGTGCTGTGTACATTTGCATCAAGACTGTGCATATGCCCAAATGTTCGGCCTGAAGCCATGCCACATTAGATTACTAATACATCAGATGCAATAAGCTATGAGAAATTGGATTGGGAGTGAAGGATGTTGTATTGGGTGAAGAGAT
Source organism: Erpetoichthys calabaricus (assembly GCF_900747795.2). NCBI lineage: Eukaryota > Metazoa > Chordata > Cladistia > Polypteriformes > Polypteridae > Erpetoichthys > Erpetoichthys calabaricus. Next base: position 192,023,092 of record NC_041401.2, on the reverse strand, counting down.
TTTTTTTTCTTCATTTGTTGTGCTTTGTGGAGCACATGATCAAAATTGAAATAGGTATTTCTGATAATAAAATATAAAAATGTTTTTATGATTGGTTAAAAAATAACAAACATCACAGGTTATATAAAATAGTTGAGAGGACGAAGCTTTGCCTGGTTGTAGTGAATCTTTATCCAGAATAGAATATGTAGTGTTTTTTTTATTGACTGTGTTTGTTGTAAACAACAGTACATTAAACACTTATTAAAAAATAAACAATTAGAGTTTTCTTAGTCCAAACAATCCTTGGTTGTGTCTTATTTGTGAATTTCCCCTTGGGATTAATTAAGTATCTATCTATCTATCTCTGTGTTTCTCTTTTTTTTAAGTTGCCTACTTTTTTATCATCTGGTAATATCTCATCTTCTGGAATTCCACCATTTTTGTGTTCACAAATAACAATGGAATAAAATTAAGTATAGCAATTCAGCTTGCCTTGTTCATATAAATGTAAATAGCTCTTCTGTTTATAGTGCCTGCATACATCTGATTTTGACAAATGAATAATACGCATGTTTTTTGTATAATTTTGTTTCTCATTAGGGGTGAAGGCATCATTAGAGACAGGAAAGCAAGCTCCAGAAGAAATGTTTGAAGCTGCTGATGGTTCAAGACATAGTCGAATAAATAGGCAGCAACTAGTAAGTAGGAGTGTGCAATATGTATTTACAATAATCTTAATTGTTTTAGTGATGTGGAAGCTGAAATTATCGAGTGTGTCACTCACTTTGCAAAACACAATCAAAAACACACCTTGACAATCCACACATTCACTGTCTCATGTAACCTAACAGGACAGACTACTGCATGTGCACAAAGTGAGCACATAGGCGGAGAAGGTCCTCGCTGTGGGTAGCGGGATGGGGCAGAGATGGAGCTCAGGGGAGAGAGGTGCAGAGCTCAGAGGGGCGTGCACATACATGGTGGGGTGGAGTTTAACCCACCCAATGTAACGTCCTCTGTGCTTACATAGTTCGATGTGGGTGACTAAGTTCGTCTCCCCATCTCATCTTGTTTGCAGCTGCAGGAAGATTTGCTCGATTTACCAAAGCACTTCTCTGTTTTCCTCTTGAAATGATTAGTTCATAAAATGCTACGTAAGCTCCATAACATTATGTTATCACTATGGGACTCCGCCCACCCCCGGGTTTGATTAACCGGATATAAAATTTAAAGAGATTATTTTCATTTCATTCATTTTTTTTATTTCTTGATATTTGCTAGTAATAAAGCTGTAGTGAATGAGTCATCCCAATGGGCCACTTCTCATCTCTGCCTCTCGCGTTGTGAAGAGGGGGGCTAAACACACACCAAGGAGATGCGGTTGCTCCACGGAAACCCCCTCTTAAGCGGCGATACATTGGGAAACAAATACATTTTTTTTTTTTTTTTTTTTTTTTTACCTCCTCTATGCTCGATCAGCTGGCTTGCTGCTGCTGCTTGTGCCGTGCTGCATGTCGCGCAGCACATCGAACATTTAAAAGCCTGTACAGCAGCTGTCCTTTTGTCTCGCTGGACATTAAAGTGTCTCAGAAAATCACATCTCAACTCAAGATTTTTTACTGTAATAGAGAGATACATTTTAGAATGAGTTTCTTTCTGCTGTCTTCTATATAACACTTAATGTTTTAACCTGGTTAAAAGCCCATAAACTGTAATGATGTAACGACGCATTAACAGTTCATTTGAAAGAAAACTGCCACAATGATGATGACCGGATCAAATCCATTACCACAGAAGGTATGACAGAACTCATGGCTATGGTGACAAATGAAGACGACTCTACCCCAGCCCGCTTAACTGCTTCAGCTCATCCTATGGCTGAAGAAGTTGGAGCAGGTGATGACATAAGGCAGGGAGCAGAAAAGAAAAAAAAAACAAACACGGTAATTCAGAGAAGGTGAGTCCCTGAACAATGCCATTGAAAAAGAGATCAAGAGCTACTTAATGATACCAGAGGTAGACAGTGATGTAAAGCCACTTGAGAGGTGGAAAACACAAGAAGTACATTTCCCCAAATTGGGGAAACTTGCAAAAAGTACATCTGAGTGAGCTTTCAGCACTGGAGGAAATGTTGTAACCTGTAACCGGGCTGCTCTGAGGCCAGATGCTATGGACAGACTGGTGTTTCTGTCACACAGCTTGAAGTTTCCGCAGTAGAATTTTATAATTGTTTTGTTTTTTTCTGATATCTTTGTGCGAAATTGGGCAGAACTTGAAGTTAGTAATTTGTTTAAAAATATTATAGGTTTGGGTTTTTTTGTATCTTTGTGCAATATATAACAGAACCTGTTTACAAATGTAATAGCTTTTTTTTCCTGTGCAGTATTTGACAAAACTTTGGATTTTTACACGATAGTACAGTATATTAAATTTTTGTTCTTGTTTGTATTAGTTTAGGTTTATCCAGGCTGTAATGTTCATGCCTTGTAGTTCAATTTTGATTTGTATTTTATTCCCTTTGGATTAATTTCTTGTTTACATTAAGGGTAAGTGTCTGTCAATTTAAAAATGCTTTATTTATAATAGTTTTGTTGGTCTTAGTGAAATTTATTGAGAAAATCCTGTAGGCCACTTTGAAATGGTTTACTCATGCTTGCATTGTTTGATCTCGGTAATACTTTGACTGGTAATTTTAATGTTTTTGTGTTGTTTTATGTTTGTCAGTTTTAAGTAAATAAGACCTGTTTCCATTCATCTCAATAGTAAGCTGTAATTAATATCCTATTAAGAAGAGCAAACTAGATCAATAAAACTTTCACAAACATGTTTTTAAAGAACATCTAATTATTGTTATGTTCAAAGTCCAAGAAAATACTGAGAGAATTTTTTGCCAATATTACACACCCCTAGTGGTATTTTTTGTAGTCCTAAACCCCAACTTCTTCATTTGTTCTTTAATGGTCCATCGGCCATGACTGACATAGGTGTCAGCGTCTCACGGATGTGAATCAGGACAGTCTTCCAATCGTTTCAATCAAGAGATACAAATTGTACATCAGCCAGGATAAGCCTTTAAAATGCATGATCTTCCTTGATCTAATAAAGCCAAGGTTTCTTTAGCACAAGGACCTCCAAATTAGTTTGCATAGGATCCTGTCTTCAATTACTGCACGATGCGGGGACTGTCTATAACCCCGTTGTCAGTTGAAGTATATCTGTACTGTTATTTTTGAATGATGAATATGAGGGCAAGAAGCAAAAAAGGTCAACTAATCTCAGTCAGTGATATTGGTTAAAGGTGAAATGACTCTGAGTGCATTTACACACACAGCCAAAACAGGGATAAGAAAAGTAGAATAGTTCCTGGTTAAGAACTCACATTTACACGCGAGAGTCCACCTATGGAGTTCTTTCTTGCCAAAACACTCTTCTGTCATTAAACTGTACAAAAATGAGTTAGCCGTCTTCATCGTCCTCCAGGAAGCTGAAAAAAGCATTGAGCTGGTGTCTCCGAGATTGTGCTATTAAGCTTAGCAATGAACGTTTAGTTCATCAGCATAAATGTGGAGAGTTTTGAAATATTGAGACAGCTTATTTTTATTAAGAGACGGAATGCTGCATTCGCCTAAGCTCTTACACAGAAAATTTCTTTTGTCCATCTAAACAAGTCAAAGTATTATAGTAGTAGTTTAGCACTGGGGTGGCTTCAGCGTTGTTCAAAAAATGCGTGGGTTTGTGGTTATCTATTCCTTTTATTGCTGCCACTCGCACTGTTCATATTTTCATGATGGCATAGCTGGCTCCACACACATGTGGGCTACCAGAGTGCAACGGACATACACAAACAAACTACAAAATCCTTAACTGCACCTCAGTTAAGGGATAACATGGCCATATAACCTGGTTATTCATGGAAAAATCTAAATTTTCTCAGGGATCAAAACCCAGCTTTCTCTAACTAGAATAAGGGAATATATAGCACTAGCCAGCCGCATAATTATGTATTGATGGGTGAACACTCCCTGAAAGACACAGTTGTCCAAATGGGGTTGGTTTTGAGGATACGACTGTAGGTGAATGAAAAGATGTAACTCTGGAGAGGGCAACATATAATACAGCGTGTTACACGCTGCATACAGCGATTCACATCAAAGCATAGACACTGCTAAGACCATAGGATACCCCTCGCAAACTGTTCTACACGCTGCATACAGCGATTCACACCAGCGACAAATATGATTCTTCTTAGATGGTGCTGTCGCATCCACCCTCGCTCTCGAAGCATATACACTGCCTGGTCATGTGCCCGCTCGCAAGAGCAACTAACAGAGACCCACCCACCAACTGTAAGATCATGGGATACCCCTCGCAACTGTTCTACATGCCGCATACAGCGATTCACATCCGCGCCAAACATGCTTCTTATGGGGGTGGGTTTGAGGATACGACTGTAAGGGAACTCTGGAGAGAGCAACATACAATTGTCGGTGACTGAAAACTGGAGGACCGCCGGCGCGCCCCCACCTACCAGAGCGAGGGACGGGGCTGGACAGTGGGCACGCGCGGAGGGCGGAACACATCCGCGACAAATATGATTCCTCTTAGATGGTGCTGTTGCATCCACCCTCGCTCTCAAACTGTACACACTGCCTGGTCATGTGCCCGCTCACAAGAGCAACTTCAGAGACCTGCTCACCAACTGTAAGACCATGGAATACCACTTGCAAACTATTCTACATGCCGCATACAGCGATTCACATCCGCAACAAACATGCTTCTTCAGAGGTGCATGTGGAGTGTAGCAGAGACGAACACGAATGACCCCCTACTCTGTGAGTTGCTGCGTCCGAGTTGGTGGTCGTGGCTCTGCGAGTTGTCGCTGTATCCAATGGTCTTAGAGTTGGTGGGCGTGGCTCCGTCCTGCGTGCTTCCATGGGTGTCTTGCTTGCACTGGTGGCGGCTTAGTGAATTATATATATAGATTTTTGAAACGGGGTTTCTGAGAATACCCGGGTTATTAGAGCGCATGTAAACGTGCGGACTGACTGGGAAACAGACTGGAACAAAAACTGACGTGAAATAAAGAGGCCATCTCTATATCCCATTCAGCAATATTTTTTATGCATTGTTTTATTTTAAAATGTGTCTCTAAAAGTATCCCAAAATGCTTAAAATGCTGTTTACAGTATAGTCCAGTAAAACGGAACAAAGTACCAGGTAAACCTACATGTTCATGGTGTCTGAGATTGAACATTTATAACTGGTTTCATAGTCCAGGATGATGGTCAGATAACCTATGGTCACCACCCTTGATGAAGACTATTATCTCAAATTGATCAAACATCTAACCAATATAATAGTCAATTTTTACTAAACAGTTGCTAAACAAAATGAAAGGGGACAGGGATCCATCACAAAAAGATAATTTCAGTTTCAACCCATATCTTTTAAACTTTGTTCCTTTCCTCCTTGTGCTTTAATCCTTCATTTAGAGTCGAAACAGCGAATTCCCCAATTTGTTTAACCACTGCTACAAAACCGTAAAAAAAAAAAAAAAAAAGCCTCAGCCAATAAGATCTTTCTCAGCATTTAATGGGTACAAATTCAAAATTTTAATGAGCTTCCTAATTCCTTCTATAGTATTAGGATGGTCTAAAATATTCAGACTCTTACACATTTGTTTAAATGAACCATTGTTGCCCCATGACATCCATTGTTTAAATGTATCAGGCAGTAGTTTATTTGGATTCTGCAGTATACTCCTAGCTGTGTTTCCCAAGATTTCGTTTTATAGCAAAATTGATTTAAATAGTGATTTACATGATACATTTTTTTATTCCAATGTATACAACAAAATAGCAGGAATCAAGACAGATGTGTCAGACACCATCCAAAGCAAAAATTATATAGCAGCAGGGTTGGTTTGTAAAACGGTAAACAAGCTTGTCTTATAAAGCAGACATAAAATTGTCAGTGCACTTTGAACATCCCACATGCAGCTAAAAGCAGCTCTGTTTAGTTGTAAATTGCTTCTGTTGCTTTTAGGTGACTTCTAATCCCCTAGATACTTGACCCTGACAAGAAGAAGCAGAAACTGAAAATGAATGGATAAATGTATTCAGTATTACTTTATTTTTCATTTGTTAATTGATGCTTGTACCCTGTATATACTGTATGTATGTGTATATATATATATATGTGTATATAATATATAATTTACTGAATTTCCACTATTTCTGGTCCAGATGGCATTTCCAAAAAGCTGACATATCCATGTGCAGGAAAAATGCTACTTAAAGCAGGAAGGCAGGTACCTTTCAGACAATGCATGTGTGTCCTCAATTCATACGCAATATGGGCAGTAGTTTAAAATTCAAGTATGATTTAAGCATTCAATGATGTAAGAGCATCTTATCCCTGTATTAGTACAATGGCCTGGTTTTTGCATTAATTGGTCCTAAAATGTGATCTGATCTTCATTTAAAGTCATAAGTGTAGACAAACTGAATATCACACAACTGAAACTTTGTATGTCTTTATTGAAAACACCCAACAAATATTAACAGTGTGCTGTTGAAAAGGTAAGTGATCCCTTGAATTTAATAACCGATTGAACCTCCTTTGGCAGCAATAACCTCTAACAGGTTCTTCTGATAGCTGCGGATCAGGTTTGCATAGCTTTCAGGAGAAAAGTTGGACCGTTCTTCATTATAGAACTGTCATCTCAGCCATGTTCTTAGGGTGTCTGGTGTGAAAGGTTTTCTTGAGGTCATTCCATAGCATCTCTGTTGGGTTAAGATCTGGGCTGTGACTGGGTCACTCCAACTGGAAGATTTTCATTTTTTGAAGTCATTCTGTAGAAGATTTACTTTGATTTTTAGGGTCATTGTCTTGCTGCATCACCCAACTTCTGCTGAGCTTGGTGATGCAGATACACTGACATTTATCCTGTAGCATACGTAGGTAACCTTGAGAATTAATTTTCCTCTCGATGATATTAAGCTCTCCAGGCCCCAAGTCACGATGCTCTCACTACTGTACTTAACCATTGGGATGATGTTTTCATTTTGGCATGCGGGGCCTTTTTTTTTTTTTTTTTTTTTTAAACACCATACTTAATGCAGCCTATTCATTCTGAACAATTTAACTCTAGTTTCATTAATCCACAAAACATTTTCCTGTGGCATTGTGGTGTGTCAAGATGGTCTTTGGCAAATTTCAGTCATGAAACAATGAGTTTTTGGAAAGTTTTGGCTTCCTGCTTGGTGTCCTGCAATGGACACCTTTCCTGTTAAATGTTTTGTGTTTGGTAGACTCATGAAAAGAGATGTTAAGCTGTTCCAGTGTTTGCACTCTTTTACCTGAGAATATTCAGTTTTGTTCCTTTCAAGTCATCTTGAGTGGCAGCCACTTCCAGGAAGAGCAGCCGCAGTACAGAATGTTCTCCATTCATATGCGGTTTTGTTTAACTGTGGACTGAAAAATGTCTAAACGTTTTGAAATAATTTTGTAACATCATCAATTCTTGATCATAAATCTTCTGAGATGTCTTCTTTTCCGGGGGGTTCTTCACATCAGCAGATGCTTCTTGTGAATAGATAACTCATTTTTGGAGTATTTCTAAATTAGAGCTCCAGTCTCATCTCATTGATATCGGACTCCAAGTTTGCTCACTCCTGACTCCAATTATCTTTTGCTGAAATCATAAGTCCAGGAGTTCAAAAATGTTTTCCAGCCTACAGCTATGAATGTTTGAGTGATAAATACAAATAAGTATAGGAACATTACAATAATTTCAGCATTATTAGTTAACACCGATTGTATTTGTTGGTTACTGTAACTTGGGTGAATAGCAGACCATAGTTTAAGACAAATTTATACATTAAAGGCTCACATTCTTTTTCTTGCTTCTGTATATCCGAAACCCAACTGTGCTGTCATGAATATATCAAAACAGGCCCCACGTAAATAGCCTTCAGTCAGTGGCAGTTCTATATACAAAAATAGACCTTTGATGAATGGGGCTAGCAAAAACTGCTAAAATATGCGCAAAGTAACAGAGGAGCTACAATCGGTGTGCTAACATCTGAGCAAATTAGTCTTGCTTAAATATGCATATCAGAATACACAGTTAAAGTTTATTTGGGTTTATGTCAGCCTAAGACCCAAATTAGCATTAAAGCAAGGCAGTGCATATGTGTGCACAATTTGACACAACAGACACTGTTATAAGGGGAGAGCATCTCCTCGTCTGATGAGTCTTGGCTCCTACTAATTCATACTGATGGATATTGTAAACTAAAGGGTCAAAATGCAAATACTGTATGTTGTGGTTGTCTTATAGTTTGGTGTGCATTTTTAAGGCATAGATTGACCCTTATGGATACAAATAGAGTAATATTTTAATGCAGCAGGACATTTGAACATCATTGCCAGTTAAATGCAGCTGTGTATACGTTTGAAAATGGTATTTTGTAGGAAGGCTAATATTCCATACCACAAGGCTAAGGGCATGACAGTCGTCATCGTCTTCTTTCGGCTGCTCCCGTTAGGGGTCGCCACAGCAGATCATCTTCTTCCATATCTTTCTGTCCTCTACATCTTGTGCTGTTACACCCATCACCTGCATGTCCTTTCTCACCACATCCATAAACCTCTTCTTAGTCCTTCCTCTTTTTCTCTTGCCTGTCAGCTCTATCCTTAGCATCCTTCTCCCAATATCTCCAGCATCTCTCCTCTGCACATGTCCAAACCAGCGCAATCTCGTCTCTCTAACTTTGTCTCTCAACCGTCCAACTTGAGCTGACCCTCTAATATCCTCATTTCTAATCCTGTCCATCCTCTTCACGCCCAATGCAAATCTTAGCATCTTTAACTCTGCTACCTCCAGCTCTGTCTCCTGCTTTGTGGTCAGTGCCACCGTCTCTAACCCAGTAAGTTTAATATAATGTTCTAAACTCCCCACTCACCTCTTTGTATGTTTTTGGTTACTCAAAATGGGAATGACACCCCCTCAACATTATACATGTGTTATATATGTGACCAATACTCAGACCTTGCATGATTCTGTTTGCGAGCAGCCTCCAGAGTTTAGAACATTATATTAAACTTGCTGAGTTAGAGACTGTGGCACCGACCAGAAAGCAGGAGACAGAGCTGGAGGTAGCAGTTTTCTTCACCATCATTTGTTTGCCTCATTGTTACCGGCCTCACGGTCTAGGGGAACCTGGGCCAGGTACAAGCCACTGTTGCTACAGGGTGTAGCCACAGCGATATGGTGAAAAGCATAAAAGAGACTAGCAGCAGTCCCGAGTCTCAGACCATAGTTCTCTGTTCTGCTTTATTCTCCTTTTACCAGATATATAATATAAATGCTTCATAGATCAATATGGCAATCAGTGAAACAATGGTGCAAGCCAATTTCCTCCTCTAGAACAAATAGTATAAACACATTTACTTTGGTTCAACAAAGGTATTGTGCCCAGCTATCAAAAAGTACTTGATTTAGAAACCAATGCCCCCAGAACTCGTTAATTTTCAAAGGAAGCAGACAGTTCTGTTATCGCCACATTTTGTGTGAATGAGATACTTAATCAAAGCAGGTGATGGATAACCATCAACAATAACCTGTAGCAGAATTTTCTGCCTTTTCTTTAAAACGCTGGTTTATAGCCCATTACACTAAGCAACACACAGAAATGTCATTTTCTTTAGAATACTGAGTTCTAGCCCATTACACCTCATTGGAGATATGGTGGGCCTCAGAATGAAGTGTCGCTTGATGAATCAATAGATGCCATCCAGACCATTACGTCACTAGGTTTTCATAGCTAGTGATGCTAATTCTGCCTTTTCTAAGGTACACCTTTGAGGGTTCTTTGAAGTACATTTCCTGGCATCACCAGTTTCTCTGACCTCGGTTTAGCTTGGCAGTAAAGATCATGTTATGGGATGTAGGAGTCAGGCATTCTGATGCAGTGGCCTGGTCAGCAAAGTTGATTCTGTAGCTACCATCTCAGTTCAATTAACTGTCTTTGAAATGCGGTGGAATGAGTTATTCAGCGTAAAGGTCCACCACCTCCTAACCTGAAACGGCTATGGTACACTTTAGAATTGGCCTGGACCAGCATTCCTGTGCTAGACCAGTGACACACTGATGAATTCGTGACCCACACTGGAGGTGTCGTAAGGGCAAATGTTGGACAGACTGTATCTGTACCTAATAATGACATGTGTCCATATAAAAGCATTTCATATTGAATGCTAAATAACTGCATTTCATTCATCTTCTATTTACTGAACATTTAATCCAACTTTAGGGCTATAAGAAGCAGGTGCCTGTCCTGGAATCGCCAGACATAATAATAATGAAGTAATTAAATATTATTTACCTTAGTTTTATGTTTAAATTGGCAGGTACTACATTATTTATTTATTTTTTAATTTTTTTTTTCTTCTTTTTCTAGCTACCAGGCCTGTTTGATGGATGCTACTTTTATTTTTTGGGTTCGTTTAAAGTTCCCTCAAAAGATGATTTGATTCAACTGGTGAAAACTGGTGGAGGCAACATCCTGTGCAGGCAACCCAAACCAGACAGTGATGTGACCCAGACCATCAACACTGCTGCCTACCACGCATTACCCGACTCGGACCAGTCCTTTTGCACGCAGTATATCTTGTATGACAGCAGTTACAAGTATAAGCCCAAGCAGGTACACCTGGGAAAGGTGTGGTCAGCTCCAGTGTCCTGGCTCCTCAGCTGCATTACCAGTTTCCAAATCTTGCCTGTGCCCGAACTTAACAGTTAACATGAACATCATACTGATAGTTTAAATTAATTGAATGTCTTCGGTGAAATGTATTTTTCATTCTTGAAAACTACTAAAATGCTACCATTGTAATGGAAACTAATGCTCTCAAGCACACTTGACATTTCTTATAACGAAACGTTGTCATGAATAATGCCCATCACAAAGCTTGCTTTTTACTAGTTGATAAAACTACTCCCCCTGTTTTTCTTTCAACACATGTCAGCTTGTCAAAATGAAGTTTTCTTTACATACTATAAATGGCACAAAAATATTAGTAAGCACAGGATACATTGATGGTATTGTTCCCTGTTAATGTTAGAATTTTGTAGTTGTGGAATCGCTTTGTTTAAAAACATTTTGTACGTCATCGGTAAGTATGTTACTGCCATTATATGCTAGTGTTTCAGATAGTAAAAGTGTACTAACTGTGTGCTGTTTTTTTTCCCCCCTCAAAAGTATTGATTCACTTGGGCAATTCTTTGCAATCTGCATTAAAGGATTACTTTCAAGTCTCTGCTGATAAAGTGTATAACTTCATAATGGAACAAATCAAAGGAAATTCCGCCCCACTGAATGGTGACCAATTTAGGATAAGTAAAAGGTGGATGTTGCTTGAATTCCTTGGAAAACAGTTATCAATGTAGATAATTAAAGTTACCAACATGGCTCGTAAAGTTTGTGTTTGTTTGTGCTTAATGTTTGTGTAATCAAATGATATTTAAATAGTAAAGATCTTTGTGTTTTCTGTAATTTTCTGCATAAGTCTAGTCATGTCTTCTGATAAAATTGTTGTCATTTTGAGTGTTGATTTTTCATTTCTTTAATATACATGTAGCTTTGTGTCTTTTTAAGAACAACAAATAGATGTCTGTATTCGGCTTTTCTTCAGTTTGAGTTTGTAAATTGTGTGATGGATCTTTCACTATAATAAATCTACACACTTAAAGGGTTATGGTCGGGTTTATTTTTTTAGTCTGGGTACTGATATACTGATTTTTTTTTTTTTTTTTTTTTTTTTTTTTTTTTTAAGTTGAACATGTTTTTCCTATTCCTTAACACTCCTACCCCAAACCCCCCCACTCAGCAAGTATCAATGTTTCTCGGGCGATAATACGTTAATTTGGTCAATCTAAGTTGGTTCTTTTTGCGGGTGTGCCATGTGACAGAATGCGGCCTTTATCATGTTGTCAGATCACCCGCGACATGCACCTTAAACAAAAGGTACCAATTTAACCTCTTCAGTTTTCTTAATAGGGATCAGAAGAAACGTTAAAGCCAGCTATGTAATTGTCATCTGCAACCTCTTCAAGTCAAGTGGCTTTATTGTCATACCATTTGTATATGGTATTTCAGCATACAGTGGCACAAAATAACATACCGTTGAACCACTGTGCAGCATATACATAAACAGGACAAGTGCAAGATGGGTATTATAGATTAAAATAAGAGGGAATGAAGTTAATTAGTAGCAAAAAGTGGCTTCTAAATAGGAAAAGGGTTTCAGAGCAGAGAGCCTTCATGATTAACTTATGACTATTAGGATCTCTTCCTTTAATTCTATTGTCCCAACATCCCATTTTAAGCACACAGATCGGACATGTGCAAAAAATTTTATACTGTGTCAAATAAAATTTGTGTCTGTCTTGTATGTTTATAGCCCCGTCTAGTTTTCTATCTGCTTGCTCCCCCTAACTAAACCATCTTGATTTCTGCAACCTGGATGAACAAAGAAGTCGGTTCAGTTGCTGATAGTTGAGTCTGTAGCACTCAACAAAGTCACCCGTACCAGACCTCTGTATTCCCTTCCACCAGTCTACCACTGACACATTGAATCATCTGAAACCTTCTGCGGGTGGCATGTTGTGAATGTTGACACTGGTCTGCCATAAAGGCATATTCACACTTGATATCTGTAAACTCGCAGTGACTGTTTGGCATTTTTCCAAGCTTTCTTTTTTAATTGTTTTGAAATACGCTTTTTTAGGGAAAATATGATTGACAGAATTTCCTGTCACTATTTAGTCTATTTTTAATGATTGTTGTGTTTCCTGAATGCCTTCTGTAACTTTAGTGCTTGTAATCCTCTCCTGGTGATCGCAGCACTGAAGAGTAGGTATTGTCAGTGTTATGAGAGCAGATGTTGGGTTCACCGTATTCTGCAGCAAAGGCGTTCTAGAGGAAAATTCCAGACTCTCTCTATGAAGAACTCTGCCAGCATCCTGAAAAATTCCAGAATTACACACAGATGTCATTAAAGAATGTAAGTCCAATGATCTGTGATAGTGTCTGTTCTGTTTCAGCCCTAGCTGGGGTTCAAATTCCTGTTCTATGTCTTCTTTTTTTATTCATTTATTGAGCATTTTATTTGTTATTTTGTTAACAAGCCGTATGCAAGCCGTTATGTGCCTTTGTTTTGTAGGAGGCTCCCCAGGAAATGGAGCCACCTGCCCATCACTGCACGGTGCTGCCCTCTGCCTTTATCCCAAAGCACCTTGCGGTTCATTCCAATTCACTTTGGGGCTTTGGTGAGTTTTGGCGACTTTGCTTGTGCTTTTTGTGATTATTAGCGCTTTGAGTACTGAGAAAAGCGCTATATAAATGTAATGAATTATTATTATTATTATTTGGACATTATTTTATTGTTTATTGATTTTTATTTTTTTTTACCGTTTGTGTTCCTTTCTTTGACTATTCTTTTGAATGTCCACGTAATTTCAGTGCTCTAAAACACAATAGTGTCTTTATAATGTTACTAGCTGTGGACCCTGTACAGTTAATAGAATTGTTTTATAATATCTGCTATCTCTTGCCCTATGTGTACTCTTCAGCGCATTTCCTCTGTATTGATTTGTATCTGAACTTTTCATCACTGGCACTCCCTTTCTTGATTGTGTTCCCGTAAGGCCTACTTCTCGGACTCTTGTCAATTTTTTCGAGGCACCTTTCTCACCTCCTGTCTGGTTTTATACTTTCCGCCTTTGAAGGCAACTCCCCCAGCGTGTGCCCTTACTCCTCCTCGTGCTTCTCACACTCGCACTTCCATTTTTTTGTTACATTACCAAAGAGCCAAACTGGCCAGAAAGAATCCAGCAGGGCTACAGTCTTGTTCACCCAACTGGATCTAGCCATCTGATCCGTACAAACTGTGTTTTATTAATTATACATTAAAAGAACAGATTGGCATCATTCTAGTGTTCTGACATTGATAAAAGAGCCCTCAATGGTTAACATCTTGTTATAAATCTTGATTCTAACTGCCAATCTGATTATTTCAAATGGCCCTGCATTGAGGTTTCAATTAGACGTACTATGCATCGAGCATTGAAATAATGTTCATCGTAAAATATGCAGCCTAATGTGATGACTGATTGATTGCAAACTTGAACAGTAACATTTATATATTTTAAGAATTATAAGGCCCGCACAAGACTTAATCATCATTACTGACATTTCATTTTGAATCAGGCGACTGGAGGTTCTGTATACTTTAGAGTAGCATGACAGATGTATGTAAAGGACAGATTTTACCCTTGAGAGAATTCAAAGCAGATCTGCCAGATGGAATGTCAATAGTGACTGTCGAAATATACTATGTCTTTTTTTTTTTTTATTGCAGTTTTCCAATAAAGGAGTCTATTTCCACTAATGGTTTCTTTTGAAGCTTCAAATGTATGCTTTCAGTATAGTAAAGCGTAATTATTCTAGGCCAGAACACTTCTGTCTAACCTTTTCACCTCTGTCCTATCTCGTACACTATTTATCGCCTCTGAGTTCTGGCGTCTTTTGTGTACGTTTCTTTGAAGGCAGGCTGAAAGGCCCATTGTGCTCCATCTTGTTCATGTTCAGCCTTTTTACATCATTCTGTCATTGATGGCTGTTTGTGTAACTTTATGCTTGATGTACTGAACACCATAATATGTTATACAATTGATTAATCCAACAGAAACTAAGCATACAGATAAAGAAAGAATACTGTACATGGCCTTGTCATATTATACAACTTTTCCTGTGATTGTCAGTCATAGCCTTCAGTTACATCTTGTTAGCGAGTCAGAGGTATTCGGCGGGGCGCTCCAGTGAAGGGCCGTCGTGTAGTCTGACATACTCAGCCACTCATTCTAACTACTTTGTGACTCTCCCCTCAGACAGGTTTGATTTTGTCAACCAATGAGCTCTCAGCCGGAAGTACAGTGCATATAATGCAACACCAAGGAATAACAAATTTGGGTATTTTTGATCGTGATTTCATATACTTTTATTAATTCCCTGAGGGGAAATTGACTTTTCTCATGACCTTTTGGAGGTCTGAGCACAGGGTCAGTTTTGGGCCTCATAAATGAATGAGAAGCTCATCTATCTGATGTTGCGTGTTTTATGTACAACTGCAGAATGAAAAAATGAGAAAGAAAAGTGCTGAGATGTGCTAATAATAATAATTCTTTGTATTTATATAGCTTTTTTCTCACTACTGAAAGCGCTCAGCAATTGCAGGTTAAGGGCCTTGCTCAAGGGCCCAACAGAGCAGAGTCCCTATTGGCATTTACAGGATCCAAAACCGGCAACCTTCCCTAGCCACAGAGCCACCACTCCGCCATTGCTGTAGGTGTTAACTCATTGTACGGTGCTGGTTCGGTTATTGGCTGTCACAAAACAGGGTGAATACAGCACTTGGCCAGTAAATGTGACCTGGGTAGCAATGTATGCTCATAATGTCCCCAACACACACATTTTATTGATAAAACATTGTTAAATAAACCACCCCTGGAAAACTCTCTTATGAAATAAAATGAAACGTGCTGAGATGCAACTGACTGTCTGAATTGTAGTCTTGCCTCCCATTGTTAATTTTTATTCATAGTGGTGAGCCCCAACTGGAGTACCTCAGTGTTATTTAGTGGCAGTCTGTGAAAACTGACCATATGTCTGTGTAACTATCTCAGAGATGCACAAGTACAAAGCAGATTCTCTTCCTGATAAAATTTTTATTTTTAATCTTTAGTGGCACTCGTCTCTCAGTGCATGCAATTTATTGATTTCATGTGAACCGCAATGTTAGCCAATTAATAAGCTGTTACTGGACTCCTGACCAATGAATCAGTCAGGTCCTCAATTCTAATGCTCATTTCTGCATGAGGTTCGTTCCATTGTCATTCACCACAGCATTTTCAGAAAGTGGTTTATTTAACAAATGTTTTAGTAAAAATACATGAGTCTGGGACTGGCTTGACATGTGGATTATGAGAGATGAGTAACGTTAGATTTCTGCATGGACTTTCTGACATTGTTTGCTGTTATCCAACGCTGGTCATCATTGACGTTTATCTCATCTTATTTTCTGAATATGCTTTTTTTGGTGAGGGTTGTTGGTAGTAGCAGGTTAGCCCAGGCTTTGCTGTCGCTAGCTACAGATTCTGTTTCTTCCTGGGGAATTCTCAAGACATTCCGAAGCCAGCTGAGACATATAATCTCTCCAGCGTGTCCCGAGTCTGCCTAAGGGTCTCCACCCATTGGGATATGTCCAGGGCAGTTCGGGTGGGTGAGGGTTATCCTTATGACATGCCCAGACCAACTCAACTGGCTCTTGTTGATCTACTCTGAAGCTCTCTGAAATTGCTGTGCTTCTCAGTCTATCATGGAGGGTCAGCCCAGATGCCTTGAGAAGAAACATCATTTCTACTGCTTGTACTCGCATTCTCATTCTTTCTCAAGAATTTTGTCTTTAGACTTTGCTCCAGTTTCTCCACCATGGACTGGTATGGCACCTGCAGAACAGCTTCCACCACCCAGCTTGCTTGTTGATCTCGCATTCCCTTTCACTTATGAACAAGATACCAAGATAATTGGACTCCTCCACTAAAGGAAGTTGTTTCCCCTTCATCTGGAGAGACCGATCCAATCTTTTCCGAGACAGAACAAGAACTTCAGATTTGGAGGTGCTTATCCTAGCCACATGAGACCAATCCTTGCCTGTAATATCAGAAAACTTTATCTCCGTTCTGCATGAAAACATGCAATTAAAAATTCTCTCCAGTCGTCACGACAAACTACAGTACACGGCATGAGTGACATATTATTTTTGGATGACATTTCAAAGATAACACCGCAAAATCTCAATATCTGTAAAACCAGAAAATTCCATTAAAAGTTGTTGTCTTTCTGCAACAACATAATAAAGCTCTAATGCAGTAAATAGAGGTATGCATAATAGAGAGGATTTCCAATTAAAAGCGGACTTGATTGCTACCAATACTGGGAGCCTCTGCACCCTTCTACAGACTTGAGGCCATGCTTCTGGGGTTGTAAAAATGTCTGCCAGGAAATGCAGAAAACGCCAGGAAAATCCTTGAGAAATAACCTGGCATGTGCATGCAGCTGTTGTCCTCTAAAGCTGTGGCCTTCTTATCGCATTCTTTTAAAAGCCCTCTTTGTTCTATTTGCTTTTCTCACAGAAACAGTTTAACGGTCACCTTTTAATTTACCAGTCACCATGTATCTCTAATGACAGCCATCGAGCAGCCACACTGTAAGACGTCCTCTGGGTTTAATAAAAATACAAAAACCAATCAAAAGCTCCCATTGCTGATCAGCTAGGCACCTTTTACAACATGCAGTAATGCTGTTTTGGGGACGACACTTGAGAAAGCGAGGGTAGTGATTTGCTTGGCTCTCTGGTGGCAGCAGCGCTGGCACGGGCTCTAGCAGAGCCTTTGAATAGGATTAGATGGGATGCTCCTAATTGCTATTGATTGTGGCTCCTTGCATTAAATTGCATCTCCAGCTTAGCTATGGAGATGGAGAAAACAATTAATGGTTCTGAAGATTTAGAGTTGTGATTAATTGGAATTTGCTGTTCATGGGTTGTGGGAGCCAGGTCAATCTGACTTAGCCATTGCGGGTAGAAAGAGAATCTCAAGTCTGTGATTTTAATAAAGGCAATTTTTAGATAGATGGTGAAAGTCCTTGTCCTCAAAAGCAGAAGGCAGGAGGTCAACTGAATGCTGGACCAGAGGTTTACATATTATAACAGATAGATAGAACTTTACTTGTCCCCAGGGGGGGATTTTGGCTTTTAACATAAGGTCTTTAAATAAAATAGGTCGATATATATACACACTGTGGTCTGAACACACACCAGAATAACTAAAAAGAAAGAAAACTTCGGACTTGGCAGTTACAGTCAGTTACAGATTGTGTTCTTGCCGAATTAATTTTAAAATAACAGTCTCAATCCACTGGACTAATTCCCTTCAGAATTTGAAAAACTTCAATCATGTCTTAATCTCCTTTTGCTTAAACTCAAAAGGCTTGGCTCTTTCAATCTTTCCTCATTGCTTGTCAGCTCTAGTCCTGGAATCAGTCTAGTCATTCTTCTCTGGACCTTTTCTTGTGCTGCAATGTCCTTTTTGTAGCCTGGAGACCAAAACTGCACCTAGGACTCCAGATGAGGCCTCACCAGTGTGTTATAAAGCCTGAGCAGAACCTCCTGTGACTCCACATGTCAAGGCGCTATATAACCTGACATTCTTTTAGCCTTCTTAATGGCTTAATGCTGCTCTCCAGTTGCTCCTAACAGACAGTGCAGACAGTCAATCCCATGTCCTGTGAGGCAGCAGCTTTAACCACTGTACTATTGTGCTGTCTTATTTGAACTTCTTTTCTATTCCATATTTAATGCAAAAAAAAAAAAAAAGTAAAAATGACTAAATTATATATGACTAGTGGACGGTTCAAGGGTCTTTGTGACACATTAAAGCATGGAGCTCTGTGTGTTTTTAGTGTTCTCTCCTTAATTTCGCTACCGAAATAATTTTTGTATTTCAGTTGCCAAGGTGATTCCTGCTATCCGTCCCCTGCCTCAATATTAATATATCATGCGAGCAACTGTTTGCTTGCAGCTGCATGCTAATGGAGGCATTTGTATTTACTTTACAATGCGATCCAGGAGTGTTGGGCTTTGAGGCTTACATTCCTCATTTTAGTTTGGATCTCTGGTAGCACAAGGTCATTTTAACATCACAGCTTCCCTTTTCTTTGGAAATTTAACCATTGACTTCTCCAATTTCCAAAATTCACTTTTTGTTTTGACCAATTGTTTTCATTCTGTAAATCTTAGTGAAACCCTAAATAATAACCTAACCTACATTTTGGAGCCAGCCCCAAGCCCAGATAAATGGGTACGGTTGATGTCAGGAAAGGCATCTGGCTCTACAAATCGCACCAGAAACCTCAATCGTGGATGTCTAGTCAAAAATAAAAATGGGAATAGCTATGGAAGATGATGATGATGATAATGACAAGTCAAACCCTAAATAATAATCATGAAGCTTAGCAGCGACCCACCAGACCCTTATTTGTTGGGCTGCCATAGGTGGTAAATTCAGGTTTTGGGATTACATTGCCTTCCGCTGGTTGCCAAGTATATTGAGAATGTGGGAAAGATGTGTACAGTGTATTCAAAAATACTTCAGAGACCTTCACTTTCTGCATACTTTATTGTGTTGTAGATTTTAAGTGGATCAATGTGCCAGTTTTGCATTTCAGTCTGCACTCAATAACCCATTATGACAAAGTGAAAATGTAAATTCTTTAAAATCCAAAAACTGAAATCTCTCATTCCTCCAAGTATTCAGACCCTTCATTCAGTACTTTGTAGAAGGCAGCATTTCCAGCTTTGAGTCTTCTTAAGTCTCCACAAGATTTGCACACCTGGATTTGGGCATTTCATCCCATTCTTCCTGGCAGATCCGCTCAGGCTCTTAGATTGAATAGGAGGTGTCTGTAAAAGTTCCATCTTAAGGTCTCTCCACATATGTTCTATGGGAACACTTAAGGACACTCGGAGATTTTTGTCAAAACTATTCCAGAATTGTCTTGGCCTTATGCATCAGGTCATTGAACCGCCGTCACATTCTGCGATGGTGTGTACTCCGGAGCAGATTTTCTCCTACAACCTCTCTGGATTTGGCTGTGTTTCTTGTTCCTTCAATTCAATTTCCTTGTCCCTTCACCCTCATAGTATGATGCTGCCACTTCCATGTTTCACCGTGGGGATGGTATCAGACAAGTGATAGGTAGTGCCTGGTTTTCACTAGACATCGTACCCAAAGAGTTCAGTTTTTGTTTCATCAGACCAGAGAATCTTTTTCCTCGTGCTCAGAGTCCAAGTAAGATTTTTATAGGCCTTTTACTCCAGTGTGGCTTCTGTCTTTCCTCTCATAGCTTAAACACCTGTTTGATGGAGTGCTGCTGAGCTGGTTGTCCTTCCGACCAGGTTCTCCCATCTCCACAGAGGACCTCTGAAGGTAAGTTAGATTGGATGGTAAGCATCTGTGTACTGCCAACTTCCGGTCTCTTCACACATATTCTATAAGGTTTCAGTCTGGGCTTTGGGTGGGCCTCAAGAACAGTTAGACTTTTTCCCACAGCCATTCCAGAATTGTCTTAGCTGTATGCTTTAGGTTGTTGAACCACAGTCAGATTCTGAGATGTTGTGTACTCCTGGAGCTGGTTTTCTTCAAGACCAGTCTCTGTCTCTGAACCCCCATAGTAAGATGCTGCTACCACCATGCTTCACCTTAGGGATGGCATCACACAGGTGATGAGCAGGGCCTGGTCATCACTAGACATAGTGCTTGGGGTTCTGTCCAGAGTGCAATGTTTCATCTTATCAGGTCAGAGAGTGGGTCTCCTCATGCACTCAGAGTTCTTTATTAAGAGGGGCTTCTATCTATAAACACCTGATTGATGGAGTGTTGTTGAGATGGTTGTCCTTGTGAGAGGTTCTTCCATCCCAGCAGAGGACTTCTGAAGCACAGTTAGAGTGACCTCTGAGTTTTTGGTTATCCCCTTGGCCAAGGCCCTTCTTGCCTATTTACTCAATTTGGCTGTACAGCCAACTCTACCAAGAGGTCCTGGTGGTTCCAAACTTCTTCCATTTGACAATTCTTGAGGCCACAGTGCTTCTGGAAACATTTGATGGTTTTTATCTTCTGTGCCTCGATCAATGCCTCACCACAATTTGATCACGTGGGTCTGCAGAGAGTTCTTTGGACTTGGTTGTGGTGTGACATTTTCCGTATAAGTTGATAAATATTTTGTATGTCTTTATTTGTAACTTGGGCAAAGCAAATGTAATATTAGTATCTCATTAGTGAGAAGCATTCATGTTTGACCCCACCCCCTAGGACAGTGTTTTATGACAGGGTTGGGTGAAGTGCCTCAAACAGTTTTGGCAAGTGATTCTCTGCACGACTCTCTCAATCAACCCCCACAGGAAAGCCAGTCTGTCTAACTGGCAAGCTTCACCTTAACAAATGTTTTTGGGGGGCAGGTGTGAAGATATTCTATGTCCCATTGTCTGAAGTATGGTTGTTTGGAATTGGCTTGTATCAGAAGCCTTTAAGTAACGTGACACCCTATTGGCTGTAGGGTGTGGACAGAGAATCTATAAATTTGCTTGCTTTACCCCCCACCCACCCCACCCTCGCCAGTTGATGAAGGAGCATCTCAAACATGATGAACTGAAAAGGACAACACAATGAAGAGCACAGCCTGGCAGCCATATTGAGACAGGCATGCGGCCTGTTCTGAAGAAAGCTGACCAAACATGAGGACTTGACTAGAGACATCTGTGTGCCGCCTGAAACTACACATCAGCATTTATCAGGTTGTATGGTTGCCAGTATTCAAATGTACTTTGCATATTGTTGTTTATGAATATTATCAATAATACATTATTTAAAGTGTAACTTAACTCCTGCTTGTCTTTTACTACACCGAATTGCCTGAGTTTATAAATGTAGAAGGGAAGATGGGAAAAGTTATATGGTACAATACCTGATAAACAGTGGTAGGTCTGTGAGATTTGAGGCCTTCTGACAAAGGCTACATATTAATAATACAAAAGGGGAAAGGAGAGGAATAGAGAACTCTACCAAGACATGGTGAACTGTGGGACCTTCTATGCTCAGGCTAAACAATGTCTAATCAGTTCATTTTGTCTCAGTCAGTCATTATCCAATTCGCCATATCCTAACACATGGTCATGGGGGTCTGCTGGAGCCAATCCCAGCCAATACAGTGCACAAGGCAGGAACAAATCCCTGGTCAGGGTGCCATCCCACCGCAGGGCACACACCCACACAATTTAGGATCACCAATGCGCCTAACCTACATGTGTTTGGACTGTGGGAGGAAACCCATACAGACACAGGGAGAACATGCAAACTCCACGCAGGGATGACCCAGGAAATTAACCCAGGTTACCTTACTGCGAGGCAGCAGTGCTACCACTGCGCCACCGTGTCGCCCCATTTTGCCACAGGTGGGCTCAAATCAAGTTCTAGAAACATCTCAACAGTATTTATATCTATAGCAAGTTTTCATACAAAGAATGTAGCTCCTTAATCGGATTACGAATAATGAATAAGTGAGAAAAATAAATAAATTGATCCGTGTGATCTTTTAAAACACATGATAGAAGAATAGCATCCTTATATACAATATTGTAATGTAAGTGTCTAAAGATTAGTCCAGTGATGAGGTCAGATGGCTGGGAGGACATCTTTAATCCTCAAGGAGAGTTAAAGCAGCCAGAATGGACCAGAGCACAATGTGGAGTGTCTCAGAAAAGGGTCTGAACACTTCTAGGAATGAGAGGTTTCAGTTTGCTATTTTTTTTTAATACATTTGCAGACCTTTCTGAAAACACATGATGACTTTGTCATTAATGGTTATTTAAGGGTACAAGTGACCGATTATAAGTGAGACAGTGAAGGGGTCTGAATACTTTCTAAATCCAGTCTGTCTTAATGTCCCCCTGAACTGGAGAAGAAAGTCAGTGAATCGATGGATGGGTTTACTTGATTCAAAAGTTCTAAGTTGTCCTTGTCAATGAGTGTGCTTTATGCAGTTGGTTGGCATCTGCCTTGTGCCCAGAGCTGCCCAAGTTAATCCGGGCTCCCTGCCATCCTGGTCTGGGTGGACTTTATAGTATTTTTGGTTGTGTTTTCCATCAGTTTGACTGTCCAAGTTGTTCCTGGACTACCTGAGGCTTTTTTTTTTCTTTTAGGTTAACATCAAGTTGATAATTTTGCAGACCTTTATTCTGATTTTACTTAATAAATCAAACACTTAAAGAAAACCTTACAGATTATCTCAGCTTTGTAATATCCTTCAAGGTAGAAGACAATCTTTGGAGTTAGACGGAAGCGCCCTGAAGTGCCCCACCAGTTTGATGAGCCCTGTATGTGAAATTCATCCCCACTGCACTGAATTTAGGCCGCCGCCATAGAGTACGAGGTCTTGTTTTCAAAGTACTATAAAATGGAAAAATAAACGTTACAGCGGCTGTCTCCCTGCATTCATTTTCAGGAATGGCTGCTGGATCTGAGGGAACTTCACAATAGCTCTGTTTGGTTAAAAATGGGTTGCTTTTCAGCTGTTTCGGCTTGTCTTCTCCCACTGCAGTAGGCCCACACAACACAAGAAGAGGTGATTCAGTGCCACCACCTCACTTCTGTCTGCCTTTCAATTTATTTTCAGTCTAAAAGCTCACTTGGTGTATTTTTTCCCCTGTTGAGTGCCTGGTCACCCCTGCTGTTAACACAACTACCATTTTTAGCAGAATGTCACAAACACGCAGCTTTACAATCAGCCCACACATTAAAGTCAGGAATAAAATTTTTTTTTCCAAATGGCTCACATTCATGCTAGGAAAGTTTGACATCTTGTTTTGTGTGGTCATTTATCACACATGGTTGGCACAGCATCCTGGGTTCAGTATGTTTCCTCAGTGGCCGGGTGGGGTTTTTCCTAACCCATTTAGTCCAGACCATTGCAGGGGCTAGAGCCAAACCCAGGTAGCATAGGGTGCAAGGCAAGAACAATCCCTAGAAGAGGTGCCAGTCCATCACAGGGCGAACACACATACACACACCAATCCACCTCATCTTCAGACTGTGGGAGGACACGTGGAGAACATGCAAGCTTCAAGGAGGGAGGACCCCCAGGACGTGAACACTCCAAGACAGCAGCTGTACCACCATATTGCCATCCCCACCCCAACACGCACATAATAGACATGCACAGTATATTAATGAAGTGCTCTCCATTGTCTTGGTATGCCCAGTGCTGCCCAGACTGGCTCGGTGAACTGTGTGTCAGTCCATCATAGGGGAGTAGCATCCCCCACACAAAGGGGGAGCCCCTCACAGAATTCAAACCCAGGTAGTGGGATCCATAAGGCAGCAGGACTGACCACTGTGCCACCCTACTGTATTCGTTTTACTCTCTACTGTTTTTATCCGTATTCATTATCTCTCCAAATTTTATTTCCTTATGTTTAATATTGGTCTCTGTATTTGTAAGCATAAAGTATAAGCCATTAATACAATTGAAGTTGCAGGTCATTTTCTACCATGCACTTTACTGCTAATGAAGAATTCATTTTTTAGGAATGCCGGCATATCCAAATGTCACAAAACATTAATCTTGACATTATGGCGGTGCTGTCCTCAAATAACCACATACATCATGCAGGTTGCTTATTCTTTTACATTATTTGGGTATCAGATGGTGCACGGTGGTTAGTGTTTCTGTCTTACTGCTTTAGGGGTTAGGGTTCAAATGCCAGTGTAGACATTTTCTTCGTGGCATTTACATGTTCTGTCCATGTTTGTGTGGGGGGGGTTTAGCTTCGGGTTGTTTGGATTTCTTCCCACTTCCCTAAGGATCTTTAAGAAATGCAAAGTGGTGAAGGACAAACAAACTGTCATGGCCTTTACTTCATTATTGGCACTTAGACTTGTCTTGCTCAAGTGGAAGAATCCTAACTCACCTCCTTTAAGTCAGTGGGTAACTGATGTTATATATTGTTTGAAATTGGGGAAAAATGTAATTCTCGGGCGGCACGGTGGCGCAGTGGGTAGCGCTGCTGCCTCGCAGTTGGGTGATCTGGGGACCTGGGTTCGCTTCCCGGGTCCTCCCTGCGTGGAGTTTGCCTGTTCTCCCCGTGTCTGCGTGGGTTTCCTCCGGGTGCTCCGGTTTCCTCCCACAGTCCAAAGACATGCAGGTTAGGTGGACTGGTGATTCTAAATTGGCCCTGGTGTGTGCTTGGTGTGTTTGTGTGTGTCCTGCGGTGGGTTGGCACCCTGCCCAGGATTGTTTCCTGCCTGGTGCCCTGTGTTGGCTGGGATTGGCTCCAGCAGACCCCCGTGACCCTGTGTTTGGATTCAGCGGGTTGGAAAATGGATGGATGGATGGATGTAATTCTCACTTAATAGGATCTGTTCAAAACTTTTTTAAAACATGGCAGGACCTAATCAATAATATTTTAGAATAAGCCCTTTATATTGGGAGGGAAAAGACTCCTTTCTCTTTTCTACTCTCAATTGTTTTATTCTGGTTTTTTTTTTTTTTTTGGTTCTTTATTTTGCCTTATACAATTTCTTATATTAGGAATATGTTAGTTTCCGCATACCCCTTGGTGTCAGAGCGCAGGGTCAGCCATTGTACAGCACCCCTGGAGCAATTACAGGTTAAGGGCCTTGCTCAAGGGCCCAGCAGAGTAGGATCTCTTTTGGCGGTGACGGGAATTCAAACCGGCAACCTTCTGAATACCAGCACAGATCCTTAGCCTCAGAGCCACCACTCCGGTTGTTAGTCTTCCTCTGTTTCTCATGGCTGGGGGGGTTGCTTTGTATTTTGTTTTGTTAAGTTTGACTTGATTGTATGGAGTGTTATTTGCTTTTAATAAAAGATCCTAAAAAAAAAGTGCACACCCCTTGGTGTATAGAGCATGCACCCCTGATGACATGGATTAGGGTCCCCTTTGATTACTCCCCTTCAGTACCACCACTTTAAGGAGTGTGCCTCTTGATGCACACTATCACTTTCATTAATAAACCCCCCAAGGCAGGTAACAGCACTCACTCAGTCTTAGAGTCGGCGACCCAGAGGGTTAGAGGGCTCAATGGTCTCCCTCAGTGTCCGGAACACACATACTACTTAACTTTCATAAATGGTATTGCTCAAATGACGGCACACTAGGCAGCTGTATACGTCACCTAATGGATTGACTGGCTCTGAGCATAGGGAAGGTGGTATTATTAATAATAATATTTATTATTATTATAGCCCACTGGTATTTCTCCATTTTTGTACCGTTTCTCCCAACGTCTCTCAGTATTTCTCTAAAAGACACCCATCTGTGGCTGATACTTCCCTCTAAATAAACTCCATGTGTGAGTGTAGTAGGCCCTGATAGGTAATGGCACCCCTTCCAGTCTTGGTTCCTGCCATGTGCCCTGATGCTTCCAAGATAAATTGGGTCAAGTGCGCCAGTAGTGTGTTAGCATGTTTTAGCATGGGAAAGGCACTATATAATATTAAAGTTTGTCATGCTACCTGTTGACATGGTCAAGTGTATATTACAAGTAGGCGAGACTCTGAGGATAGGAGAGCCGAGTAGCCACTTGACAGAGAAGGTGAAAGAAACGTGAACATCAAACGGGAGTCTGAAGAGGGGAAAACAAAGCGAGAGTGAAAGGCAAAAAATAAAAAAGCCGAGAACTGACTGGTCCGCCCCAGCCTTGTAACATCAAACAATGGAGTAGCCGCATGATTTACTAAGACAAACAATTGACTGGAAATATTTTACTGCAGTTTTTATGGAAGCAATAAAGAGGAGGGTCTGGCGGAGGAGCTGCTTTTTACGACATCCCTGCAACCAAAGTGAAAAATCCAATAAAAGTGGGTATTGTTCTTTTAATGAAATACTGGCGGGTGCCGTGACTTGGGCACTTCATCCTGAATGTGCTGAAACTGCCAGCTCCTAGTAACTAATCAGAGTGGTGCTGGCAACACGGCTTACAAGTTATGGGCTGAATTGATTAGCATTATTTAGGGAAGTTTGACGCCCTCAGGTTCAAATTATGACCGTTCATCAACCGTCACTTTTGTTTCCTGGCCAGAAGTTTGGGACAAGCTGAGAGTATCTGTCATTATCTGCCCATTTGGGTCAATGAAGGCCACTTTAGGCTGCTTGAAGAAATGATGGTGCAGTGGAGTCCTTAGTGTTGTCTCTGCACAGACCCTGGGGCTTGAGGTGACGGTGTGTGGACTTTCTCCGTCATTACTCAGTATAACATGAAGGCTGTTGGGAATGGACTGGGTGTCATCGTAGGGCTCAATCAATCTAAGGCTCAGGTGTTAGCTTTGTCCATATTTCCCTCGAACACCCAGAATCAATTAATTTTGCAGAGTTTTCCTCCTTCTATCACCCACACCTTCAATAACTCCTACCACTTCATCTAGTAGTCAATCCCGACCATCAGCATGGGCCACTCATAACTGTTGACCAAGTGAGCAGGTAACTAGATGGTGTCAGTCCTCAAGCACTTAAGGCCCATGCTGACCAGCTTTGTGATGTCCCCTGTCCCCTTTTCAGTCTGTCACCAAGGCACCAGAAAGTGCTGCTGCTGTGGATTTTAAGACGGGCGCCTCTTCACCTCCTGACTACAGACCAGGGGTACTTACTTTACGTCGTCAAATCATGAAGACCTTCAAGAGACAGTTCCTGGACTATTTGAGTCTTTTTGTGAAAGAGCACCTGGACCATCCGCAGCTTTTTCATTGAACAAAGATGGGAGTAGAAAATGCAGTTTATCTAACTGCTCCACAAAGCTGGCCGCACCGTGAGGATGAGGATGAGGTTGTTTTGTTTTTTTTTTTTTATTTCTCCATAGCCATCGATATCCTCCATCCATCTTTGTTATGAGTTAAGCGCATGTGGTTGTAGCAAGGCTACGTAGAATTGAAATCTGGATTGCCTCCTGGAACTTGAGATCACCAAAGGAGAATCCATTCAGGAATAGCAGTCGACGGCTAAGTTTTGGAAGACCCCACTTTGGTAGGACTTCCAGCTACCTAGGGCAGGCAGGCATCATGTTACTAGGACTACTGGGGCAGGAAATGGAACACGTTACTTTTTTCTTTTTTTAAAGGACAACCACTAACCGAGAAAGAGGGTAGAAGAAGGTCCGTGTATTTTTTGGTATTTGAAATTTCATTTTCGAACAAAAAACGAAAATTTAATTTTCAGATTTTGATTAAAGAATAAAATGAGGGGAAAATAAGGCATTTTTTCATTCTATTGTAACATAGCAGTCATAAACTTAGAATTACACATACTTTTCTGGATTTATTTGTGATTCAAATAATGAAAGTGTAATAGCTCAAAAACAACAAAACAGACGCATGTATAGCTTTTGTCACCTCTATCTCCAAATGTGTGTCAGAGAGTCGACAGCCCGAGATTTGCTCAGCACAAATCTTTCTAACATTTCTTGCAGAAAACCTTCTCACTTCTCCGTGTTCATATGACAGACGCTCAGATATAATTTTCGATGACGGGCCTTGTTTTGGGTCCGTGTACTTTTTGGTATTTGAAATTTCATTTTAGAAGCAAAAATGAAAAAATGATTCAGATTATTATTTTTGATTAAAGAATAAAATGAGGGAAAATAAGGTGTTTTTTAATTCTATGGTAAGAAATAGTCTTAAACTTAAAATTGGTCCGTGGACCGGGGAAAGAAGGGAAGCAGCCAAGAAAAGTGCTTGGCTATCTAAGCCAAGGAAGAAGGCGGAGGTGAACTTCACCTTGGGACGTGTCTGCTATTTGTGGGGTGGCCACCCAGAAGAAAGAAATGGTTGAGGTGAAGACCTAAGATGTGTGGGAGTTTTGAGATTTGGCCTGATGGTGAGTCGGACTTGCTCTCTATTCCTCGGGATAGTGAGAAATCGGCCGTTTTGTTTTACATCCTTCAGTGAGAAACTCTCTAAGACAGGATATTCATTATTATTTCGACTGTATTCACTCATTCCCCTTCTCTTTCTTGGTGCTCTTGTGTGTATTTGTACCTCTAAGTGTTCGTATATCGCACCGGGGAGTGAAGGGAGTAAGGTGTTTGGTGGAGGTGTCACTAAACGAGTACCCTGTAGCCTTTTATTTACTGATCGCAATACACTTTCAGATTGAATCAGTTGCACCTCTTATCAGCTTTTTGAGGATTGGCAGCAGCGGGAAGGGGGATGATGGAGTCTAGGACTGAATATTTTAATGCTGGTATATCTTTTAAACTTCATCCATTACCCTTACTGGTGGTGAAGTGTGGCTTTTGTACCTTTCGATAAAGAAAAAAACAACCAAAAAAGAAAGAAAACAGCAGAGATGTATTATTTATGCTGGAGCTTTTAATTAATTAAATTAACTAAATGGGATTTTCATCTTACCGACACGGTTTAAAAAAATATATATATTTATAATTTTGCAAGGTGCAAATATTCCCCCACATATTCAACATTATACAAACATCACCAGATATTTAGGATTGACTCAGGCCATGATGACCCTCAAGCGTCCCATGACGAAGTCCTGCCAGTTGTTGGATGTGCTTTTTTGGGGTGCCGAGCGGCTGGGCCACCTCGGCTCAGATGTTTTGGGGACGGCAGCCCCTCTCACTTCAAAGATCAAATTTGGGACCCCCAAACCCACCTGACCGTCCAGCCTCGTGCTGCTCCAGGTTCCCCCGCTGTTGCTCCATCGGCTTCTGCCTAGCGTCATTTTCGCAGACGTCTGCCTTTATTAAAGTCCATGCTCAATATTCCAGCAGGCGTGTCTGCAAGTCGTGTAACCCGGAAGCCCACATTTTCAAACTCGTCGTTCAATCTCCAGGTACAGCGTTACGACCCTTTTTGTCACTCTTCTGGAAAAGCAGTTTCAAAAGTGGGGAGTGGGGGGCAAAAAGGAAAAGACCGGAACAAGCTGCTTTATATAAACATTTAAAATTAGGAATGCTACCTGTGTACTCGTAAGCAGCTGCAGTGATCCAAAAGGTCTAACGTTATTTTCTTTTTGTCTCTTAACAAAAAACGTGAGCAGTTGATTCCCACGTTCATCAGTCAGCTTGACGAGGAGGTTTTGCTCTGCCGCATCAGGCAGGCAGGCAGGTAGGTAGGTGTTCCTCGCCGTCGGTCTCCTGTAGATTACACCGCCGTGTCCGTCTTCTCCCTTTATGCATCTATGAAGTCTGTTTGATTTGGCACTCGCGCTTCGAGCACTGTGCCGGCTTCCACCAGTCGCCATTGTGACAGTGACAAATGTTACACTCGTCCACCTTGACTTCAATGCCAGCTGGGATTATAGTTGTTCCTGCAAAGCAATTTGGACCTAGGGAATAGAAAAAAATACATATAATTGAATATAATGTTATCTGTCTGCTTGTCTATCTATATATTCAATCTCTATTCTACATTCTGTTTTCTATACAAAATAGAAAGTCTGTCAAGTGTCTCTTCCCCATACAATACTCTGCACCATTTGATCAACCTAGACCAAATTTTACATAGTTTCTAGAACCATAAGGACAAGGTACACCACTTTGAGACCCCAAATTTTGACCCTGGGATTCCAAAGTTTGTTTTGTTTTGTTTCAGAGTGGTGGCTCTGAGGCTAGGGATCTGCACTTGCAATTGGAAGGTTGCCGGTTCGAATCCCGTAAATGCCAGTAGGGACTCTGCTCTGTTGGGCCCTTAAGCAAGGCCCTTAACCTGCAATTGCTGAGCGCTTTGAGTAGTGAGAAAAAGCGCTATATAAATGCAAAGAATTTATTATTATTATTTTTTTTTTTTATAGAAATATCTGTGCACACCAGTGCCACCTACTGGCATAGAACAACTATTGCAATCCAACACCCTTTGACTAAGCTCAACCAAATTTGGACCAAAAGGACAAGACTGAAACACAATATTTTGACCCTGGGGGTCCCAGTGGGTATTATTTTTCCTGTGTGCTACAATTTGTGTGCCAGTGCCTCCTGCTGGCTAACAGCTATTTCAGTCCAACAGCCTTTGACTGAATTTTACATTGTTTCACTCTAGGACCATAAGTACAAGATAGACTAGTTTGAAACCCAAAATTGGAACCCTGGCACCACAGTGGTTTTTTTTCTTTGTGTGCACACCAGTACTACCTACTGGCTCAGAGCAAGTACAGTAATCCCTCGCTATATCGCGCTTCGCCTTTCGCGGCTTCACTCTATCGCGGATTTTATATGTAAGCATATTTAAATATATATCGCGTTTTTTTTTGCTGGTTCGCGGATTTCTGCGGACAATGGGTCTTTTAATTTCTGGTACATGCTTCCTCAATTGGTTTGCCCAGTTGATTTCATACAAGGGACGCTGTTGGCAGATGGCTGAGAAGCTACCCAACTTACCTCTCTCTCTCTCTCTCTCTCTCTCTCTCTCTATCTCTCTCTCTCTCTCTTGCGCTGACTTTCTCTGATCCTGACGTAGGGGGATTGAGCAGGGGGGCTGTTCGCACACCTAGACGATAGGGACGCTCGTCTAAAAATGCTGAAAGATTATCTTCACGTTGCTGCCTTCTGTGCAGCTGCTTCGTGAAGCGACATGCTGCACGGTGCTTCGCATACTTAAAAACTCGAAGGGCACGTATTGATTTTTGACTGCTTGTTTCTCTCTCTCTCTCTCTCTCTCTCTCTCTCTCTCTCCCTGCTCCTGACGGAGGGGGTGTGAGCTGCCGCATTCAACAGCTTTGTGCCGCGGTGCTTTGCATACTTAAAAGTCAAACAGCCCTATTGATTTGTTTGCTTTCCTCCCTCTCTCTCTCTCTCTCTCTCTCTCTGACACGCACTCCTTTGAAGAGGAAGATACGTTTGCATTCTTTTAATTGTGAGACGGAACTGTCATCTCTGTCTTGTCATGGAGCACAGTTTAAACTTTTGAAAAAGAGACAAATGTTTGTTTGCAGTGTTTGAATAACGTTCCTGTCTCTCTACAACCTCCTGTGTTTCTGCGCAAATCTGTGACCCAAGCATGACAATATAAAAATAACCATATAAACATATGGTTTCTACTTCGCGGATTTTCTTATTTCGCGGGTGCCTCTGGAGGGATTACTGTATTACAGTCCTACACCCTTTGACCTTTTTGCGCCAAAGTTTTCATAGTTCCATTCTAGGGTAATACAGACAAATTAGACTATTTTGGAACCCAAAGTTTTGACCCTGGGGTGGTCTAAATTGTTTCACACTTGAGTGCTACAGTTTTCCCACCCGGTGGCTCAGATCAAGTATAACAATCCTATACCCTTTCACCAACATGGATCACATTTTTTGTAGTTCCTTTCTAAAACCATAATGACAAGATAGAAACTAGAATAGAATTAAGACACTAGATAGAAACCAAAGTTGTGACCCTGGGGTTCCGGTGGTGGTGTGTTTTTTTTACACCTGTGTGCACACCAGTGCTACTTACTGGCTCAGAGCAAGTATTACAATCCTACACCCTTTGATACAATACCATTTATTTTTTTTATAGCCCAAAATCACACAAGAAGTGCCTCAAATGGGCTTTAACAGGCCCTGCCTCTTGATAGCCCCCCAGCATTGACTCTCTAAGAAGGCAAGAAATACAGTAAACCCTTGAAAGGGGAAACAAATGGAAGAAATTTCAAGAAAGGCAGTTCAAAGAGAGACCCCTTTCCAGGAAGGTTGGGCGTGCAGTGGGTGTCAAAAAAAGGGGGTCAATACAATACACAGAACATAACACAAGTCATCCTCAATACAATCTAATAGTGCAATAGAAATATGACAAGTACAGAGCAGAGTTCAAGTGTAGATGATATCCCATAATAAGATTTTTGGATTTGTTCGGATGTTTCTGGACCACCTTATTCGTGGTTCCTCTGTAGGACATGACAGACTACTTTGGAACTCGGGCCTCTGACCCCGTTTTTCGTTTTGTTGTTTGTAACCTGTGCACACACCAGAGCAACAATCCAACACACTTTGACTGGGTTTGACCAAATTCTGCGTAGTTCCTTTCTAGGACAATACAGGCAAGACAAATTAAAAACTGTTAAATGTAAGTTGAGGGACATTGTGCTCAAACTATGTAAAGCACTAGTAAGAACACATCTGGAGTGCTGTGTGCAGTTCTGGTCACCATAGTACAAGAAAAGACATAGCAGCACTTGAAGCTGTGTAGAGGAGAACGACCAGGAGCATCATGGGACATGACGTAACGGGACTAAACCTGTTTAGCAGAGGAAGACCCTATGTGTGGGCCTAATTCCGGTCTTCAAAATCCACAAAAGATTTGTAAAGTAGATCCAGCAGAATTCTTTCAGCTTGACAACATTTAAGAGGACTCTAGATGGGACATTGGGACAGCTTAGCTTATTAGCTAAACAAACGGGCCTAATGGACTGAAGGGTCTCCCTCTTGTTTGTCGAATTTCTGACATTTAATTAAAATGTTCCCTGTTTTGACTTTGACTTAAACAAGAAAAAAAAGAAAAACTTATTAATCATATTAGCTCCACCGTATTTCAATCTGCAGTAACAAGAAAATGTGACAACTTCCAAGAAGGTGAATGCTTTTTCCATAGGCGCTGCATCTTGACGAGACCTAATAGAAGACACGCTGCTCCTGTTCCTACACACTAAACGAATGTTGCAAGGACTCTCATAAAGAACAAAATTTTCCATCCGAGTTGTCTGCTCTTCCATTGTTGCGGATTTACAGCCGGCCTTCTTAAAGCTTAAAAAATTAAAATCCATTGATTGCAAACTGGGGAACTATTAGCTCGCTTTGCCAAGTCCTAATTCCTATTGATCCGAGGAGCTCCTGGCACAGGATATAAATAAACAGTTTGTGTAATGAGTTAAAAAGACCTCCTCCGTGACCAGCACTGCCTTGGACTATTTTTTTTTTTTTTTTTTTTAACGGCCGCGGGGGCTGACGCCATTCGCTCAATTGTTCTTAATAGGGTCAGCATGGAGATGTTAAAGAAAAGGCGAAGGGTGAAACGTCTTTATTTTCTCTGAATGGCATGGTGGGCGCATTGGCAGCAATAAGCTGGGAGATAGCAGGACAGGGCAGGACATATACTTTATGTGATGGCATCATAAACACAAACTGGCTTTGGAAATGAGAAAATACAAATTAACACCTGGGAGGGGCGGTGGAATTCCAGCATAGAGCAGGACGAGGCTCAGGTGGGAGGCCAGGCAGTCCTCTTCCACACCTTCCTCTCTTAATTTATTTTTCAGTGCATACAGTCTTGTGAAATTTGTTTGTCATTTTTAAATATGTTGACCTCTCAAGATTAGATCTTCAATTAAACAGCATTTCCGGGTGAAGGTGATGTAATTAGGGGTGGAAAAAAATGAAAAATTCATGTTACAATAATGTATTCAATGTAAAAATGAACAGCTATGACATTTCCATCTGAGGGAACATTAGAAGAACAATCTAGATGAGAACAGGCCATTCAGCCCAACAAAGCTCACCAGTCCTACTCACTTATTTCTTCCAAAAAATCATCGTCACAGCAAAATCTTCCACATGCAAGCACCACACCTCAAATCAACTCCAGACCTTTTATCTGCTTAATTGATAAGGACATAACGACGGATTTGATCACACCTGCCCATGAAATAGCCAAAGAGTCAATTGTCCAAATACTTTTGAGCCCCTGAAATGAAGAAGGGATTGTGTTCAAAAAATACTTTAGTTGCCTCACATTTTTATGCAATCGTTTTGTTCACCCCACTGAATTAAAGCTGAAAGTCTGCACTTCAACTGCATCGGAGTTGTTTCATTTCAAATTCACTGTGGTAATGTACAGAACCAAAATGAGAAAATCGTTGTCTCTGTCCAAATATTTATGGACCTAACTGTATACGAGGGGGGACCCAAAAATAACCGGAAATAAATAAATAACCTAACAACAAAATTCCGGTTATTTTTGGGTCCCCCCTCGTATATTAAAAATAGCAGCGGCCCCAGCACTGCCCCCTGCTGGTCACCACTCTCAACGTCACCCAGTTCTGATGAGGTTCCTCACACTGTCACCCTCTGCTTCCTGTGTCTGAGCCAATTCTGCAGCCATCTACAAACATCACCCTGAACTGCCACTTCTTTCAGTTGATGCCCACCCTCTCATGTGGCACCTTATCAAATGCTTTCTGAAAGTCGAGATAAATAATCTCATCTGCTCCACTTTGATTGTATCCTTTGGTTGCTTCTTCATAGAATTCCAGCATGTTAGTAAAACACGACCTCCCTGTTCTGAGCTCACTCTGACTGTTCCTAATAACTCCTGTCCTTGCCAGGTGTTGCTCAATCTTATCCTTAATAATTTAAGTAAGTAAAATAAAAATAAGTCCGACTCCCCTGATGGCTGATGTCACCCTTCAAGTCAAGTCGGTGACTCCTGTAACTATCTAATGGTCTCTGACATCAACTGGCAAGAAGTTCTCCCCACCCCTCAATGCAGAATTATTGCAGCTGTGTGAAGTTTGATGGGGGGGTCTTGCCTGATCTCCCCTAACCCCCCAGCATTTCAGATCTGGGCCATTCAAGAACCTTCAATGTCTTTCTCTTTTTCTCTTTCTTTTCAACCACTCCTTAGTGGATTGACCGGTACTTTTAGGGTCATTGTCACGTTTCAAGGTCCACTTTCAGTTCAGCGTCAGTCTTCTAACAGGTGGGCTCACATTATCTTCAGGCAACCCCCCTGGAATAATGAAGAATTCTTTGCGGATTTGAAGATGGTGAGCTGCACAGGCTCTGATGTAGCAAAGCAAGCCCTAGACCCAAACATTTCCATCACCATGCCTTATAGTTGCTAGGAGGTTCTTTCTGTTCACATGCTGCCTTCACTTTTCCCCAGACATGTCCTCTGGCACTGTGGCCACACAAACAAAACTGTATCCATCTTGGCCTCATCCGTCCAGTGCACTTTGTTTCTGAAGGCCTGGTCTTCATGAGCAAACTTGAGTCTTGCCCTGATGTTCTTTCTATCTCCTCCTGGCACGTTTCCCATGGAGACCTCATTTGTGCAACCTCTTTCTAAAGGTATCAACAGTGGGGTGGGGTACCTTGAGGGTCCCATAGTGAAATTCTGGGCTTCTTGGAGATGTCTTTCAGTGTTCTGCCCTCAGGATGAACTTCCTAGGGTGGCCTGGCCTGGTGAAACGGGTAGTTGTTTGACAACTTCTGCGCTTGTAGATGATCTTCTGGATAGCAGAATGGTTGGTTTCCAATGGTTTGGAGATCTTTCTCAGTCTCTTCCGAGACTCTTGGGCATCTCTAACCCTCTTTTTTGGAAGGCCTCGGAGAGCCTGTAGCTGTCCTCTTATTTATCCCCACTCAGCTGCTTAGTTAGTTGCTGAAGTTTGTGTTATCACAGTCTCAGCATGGTGATAACACAAACTTCAGAAACTAACTAAGCAGCTGAGTGGAGTTAAATAAGAGGACAGCTACAGACGAGATCCCTTCTAATGAATTTCTGATCATCTTCACCTGATTCTAATTTGGGATATTTGAGGTGGTGAACAAATGGGGGTTGGGTTGGCATTGGGTGGACTTACTGTTATCCACCCTAACCAAAGGGCACGTGTGTCTGTCCAGTTGCTATGACTCTGCAATCCAACAGATGGCGCATCACAAACATTAGTGCTGGTTTTGTGAATCCTGCGTCAAATGCTATGTAACAGAAGCAGAGCACACGTTAAGGCCGAAGTCTACATCAATTAGATTTCAAGCCATCTTAGATGACAAGTACAGCTGGTATTTATTTAAATTATCCATTGGAATACAACATGAAAGTGTGGCCTGATGTTTGTTACATTTATATCAACTTTATCTATTAATACGGTTTAAATGAAGTTCAATTCCTGATCTGTTCATATATGGTTAAAAAAAAAAAAAAAAAAAAAAGAATTTCATGGGGTGCACTTACTTTCTCACAGGACTGTACATATGCGGCTATCTCGGGGTTTCCAGCGTGTTGGGTTTGCACCCAAGGCTGTGTGAACTTTGTATGTTCTCTCCGTGTCTGCGTGTATGTATGTGTGTGTGTGTGAGAGAGAGAGAGGGTAGGTTGATTGGCCCTCATGGGTGACTTTGACTGTGTCCCACAATGCACCACTCCCAAGTCAGTGCCCAATGCTGCAGTCAGAGGCGCTGCCCCCTGTGGTTTGACCTGGTCCCGCAGGTCAGCACAAAGCCCAAAGTGGCAGGACGTAGCCATTCCAGCCAAGTGCAGGTGACCTCGCTTGACTTTCTGCCTCGGTGCTTTCAGCTTCATATTTATCACCGAGCTCCACATTTTGTCCTGACTTTAATTGAATTTTTTTTTTTTATTTCCCATTCCATTCCCACGCACTTCAGATGCTTCTCTTTTGTGCCAGTACTGCTGCGCTGCGATTGAACTGCAGATCATTAGGTGCGCGAGCGTGAAGCCGCTAGAAGAGCTGTAACTGTAAATGTGGAGGATTCATATCTGGAAAAGGGGCCATTATAACAATTAACAAATTCCGCATAGTCCAAGTTAAGTGGGGACATCACAGGGGAATGGGACGTCTGCAGCGGGAGGCGATAATTAACAGCTTTGTGGTCTTACAGGACCAAGCAGAACATTGTAAATCGGCCATCCACCATTGGAAGCATTCACTGTGCATGAGGCCACGGGTTCAAAGGCCAGTGAAAGCTTGCTTAGCTTACAGAACAGTCAGGAACTGCCCCTGCGGTGGGTTTTCTTCGTGATAGGAGGGGGGAAAAGAAAAATTAAGGTTCAAAAGACAAATATGAGCGTCACGGCTTGAATAATACTTGGCACTGCCAACTTATGATGTCAAGATTCCACCCTGCAATCTCTATGTAAGTATTAAGTCATGTCATTAATATCTAACTATTGTCAGGCATGCACTCTGGAGGAACACCATCCGGACTCATCAGAGACATGCAATACCACTCTGAGACGAGAGCAGTTCACTGTCGCTAATGGTATCGTCTCTTTTCCTATCAACAGCACTGAGAAGATGCCCAGTGATGGCCCCTTCCAGTCAGACTCGTATGAAACAGGACATCCCCGTCCCCCCTTCCGGTATCATCAGAGGTATGTAATAACACTCCGGGGTAAGAGGGGGCGCTGTTGTTAACCGTATCATCTCTTTTTACACTAACAGCACCGCGACGATGCGCAATGAGGGAAACTGACCCCGCCCCTTCCGGTCAGAGTCCTATCAAAACTGGATGTCCCCAGCAGGAGGCGTGTCTTATTTTGGACCCGAGCTGGCCACGGGATGGAGGACCTGCTCTTCTGAGCCATGTTGACGCAGGAAGCCAACCTAAGGTAACCACTGCCTATTTGTTTATGTCCTTTTGTGCCACTGAGTTCACGTTTTCATCACTAATTGCTGGCATCGTATTGAACGGGTGACCCAGTTGGCACCCCAGCAATTCTTTAGACTCCTTAATTGTCTTCCCTCATCCAAACTATCTGATCAAATAGCGCCTCTTCAGTCTATCAGTCTATGATAACATACCATTACTATGCCCACTTAACAAGGATGGGAACACGGGAAGCTGCAGCCTATCCTAGCAAGTATTGGGTGCAAGGCAGGAACAACACCTGGACACGGCACCAGTCTGTCACAGGGTGAACACACATCAGGGGTCAAGTTAGTGTCACCAATCCATCTAATCTGCATGCCTTTGGACAGTGGGAGCAAACTCATGGGCAGAACATGCAAACTCCATCCAGCACAAATTCTGGCGTCCTTATTGCGCTACCACACTGTCACCATGCTGCCCATCAGCCAAACAGTATTACTATCGTATCTATCTGTTGTTAGTGTATTTTTTTTAGTCTTTCATATTTTCTATTGTAATACAGGGCCTAGCATATCTGCCCACAATGCATTACACACAGACCTATAGTGTTATACAGCGCCTTTCTCCTCAAGCTCTCAGAGTCCTTTGAACTGCCATCTGCCTTTTCCTCAGCAGTGGTCTCCCTCCACCATAAACACCTGATTGACAGAGGGCTGGAGAGCTTGTCATCCATTCAACAGGTTCTCCTATCTTAGCAGAGGACTTATGAAGGTCTGATAGAGTGACCATTAGGCTTTTGGTCACCTCCCTGATCAAGGTTCCCTTAGTCAGTTCAGTAGGACAGCCAACTCTAGGAAGAGTCCTGTTGGTTCCTAAACGTCTTCCATTTGACAATTTTGGAGGCCGCCCTGCTCCAGGGAGCACTCTGAGCTTTACATGTGGTTTGATCTCCTTTGCCCTGATCTGTGCCTCCCCACATTTTGATCATAGAGGTCTACAGAGAGTTCCTGACATACAGTGTGAATTGTGGGACCTTCTATACACAGGTACACGTGTGATGTCCAGTCAATTCAGTTTGCCACAGGTGAACTCCAATTCTACCCTATATAAGACCATTCTGTCTGAATTCTCCTTAAATCTCCTTATGCAAACCAGATGAGCCGATTTCAGTTATCAGCAGAGCCCTAATGATGCCGGGAGCGGGGAGCTGTCAAACGCCGAGCCCACTTAACAGAATCGATGAGCCAAAGGGCTGCGTCTCCCCGTTATCTCCATGTAGAATCTCATGTCGCTGTTTGGATCTCAGAGGCGCTCTGTCTTAGGTCCCTTGCTAAAGCCATCGGTCACTAAGATGGCAGTGTGGATGTTATGTGGGGGGTGCGGAATGCATGCAGACTTAAGGATGATGCACTTCAAATAGACACACGAGAGGTCCTTCATTTCTTTTGGCACAGCAGCAAAAAGCTTTGAAATGCTGCAAACAGCTGGATACGAATAGGAAATAGTTTGGATTGAGGCCATTTATTTTTGACGCTTGAGGGGACTTGTTTTTAAGGCTACTGCAATGTGCGCACACACACTCTCAATCAATAAACCCACTTCGACAAATGACTGTGACAAAGGAACAGTTCAAACCACCACAGCCTTGTGGGCTTAGGCCACATGCTCTGGGCTCTTGTAAAACATGTAATTCACCTCCAGACAGTAAGGTGGCACTGTGTCCTCATATTTTGAAACTGCAGACTGCTTATATTAAATTTTGAAATTTTGCTTGAATATATCATGATGGAATTTACAGGACCCTTAAGTAACAAACTTTGTAACACTCACCCTAATATAGGAGCTAAATGAATAATAATAGTCAGTCAGTCAGTCAGTCATTGTCCATCCCACTATATCCTAACACAGGGTCACGGGGGTCTGCTGGAGCCAGTCCCAGCCAACACAGGGCGCAAAGCAGGAACAACCAGGGCGCGTGCACACACACACACACGCACCAAGCACAGACTAGGGACAGTTTAGGATTGCCAATGGACCTAACCTGCATGTCTTTGGACTGTGGGAGTAAGCCCACGCAGACATGGGGAGAACATGCAAACTCCACACAAGGAGGACCCGGGAAGCGAACCCAGACGGGTCTCCTTACTGCGGGGCAGCAGCGCTACCACTGCGCCACCGTGCTGCCCTAGAATATGAAAGGCACTATATAATAGATAGATATAATATGAAAGGCACAATATAATGAATAGATAGAACATGAAAGTCAGTCAGTCAGTCATTATCCAACCCGCTATATCCTAACGCAGGGTCACGGGGGTCTGCTGGAGCCAGTCCCAGCCAGCACAGGGCAGGAACAAATCCCGGGCAGGGTGCCAACCCACCGCAGGGCACACACTAGGGACAATTTAGGATTACCAATACACCTAACCTGCATGTCTTTGGACTGTGGGAGGAAACCGGAGTGCCCGGAGGAAACCCACGCAGACACGGGGAGAACATGCAAACTCCACGCAGGGAGGACCCGGGAAGCGAACCCAGGTCCCCAGGTCTCCTAACTGCGAGGCAGCAGCGCTACCCACTGTGCCACCGTGCCGCCCATGTAATCCCATAATTTTCAATTTTTAGGGTCATAAGGATTTGGATTGCACTTCAGCATTAGTCATAAAGTGGGAGGAAACCCAGGATGGGACGCCAGTCACCCACTCCACGTCTGTTTAATTGGACAAGCAGGTAAGAAAATGGATGGAGGTGCTGCTTTCTCTGTTTGTACATTAAAACCGACCTCAACGTCTGAATTAGATTTACTGCCGGGCCGTTATTACTTTACAACAAATGCATCTGTTCTATTGATCTTCCTAATATGCTGTCAGATCTCCCCACATTCATCTTGCTGCTGCTTCACAGATGTTATTTCTACATTTGGCTCTTCTCTCTGTATGGTAAAATATGGCTGCAACATAATCGGAGTCATTAGAGGCATGTCAAAGGATTCTGGTTGTGACATCTGTTGTCTGACTTGCTCGTTTGTTCACTCGCTCTGCCCAGCCGAGTTTCTTTCTCCTTTGCTTGAAACTGCAGGTACGGACATGTGAGAAAATAAGTGCACCCCATGAAAGGTGTTTCATGATAATGTCTCCTTCAGACGGGATGCTAATGTTGGTTTCATCAGTCTGGAAAAATCTTGCTCCTCACAATCTGGAGAGGCCTTTAGGTGCCATGTTAGTTCACTTTCTAACCCACTTTACCCAAAACAGGGTCAGAGTGGCTGCTGGAGCCTATGTCAACCTGGAACTCACCAGCAACATGTCTAGTGTTCAGCTAGCTGAGGTGGTCACACCACACGCCCCTCTTCAGACCATTACAGCGACTCCCTGGAGCAGAACACATTGGGTTCAGATTCTCAATGTTTGCCTACAGTGCAGTCAGTGGGTCAGCATTTCTATACACTCTCCGGCCACTTTATTAGGTACACCTTGCTAGTCCCGGGTTGGACCCCCTTTTGCTTTCAGAACTGCTGTAATTCTTCATGGCGCAGATTCAAACAAGGTGCTGGAAACATGATAGCATCACACAGTTGCTGCTGATTTGTTGTCTGCACATTCACAATGCGAATCTTCCATTCTACCTCCTACCAAAGGTGCTCTACCTGATTGAGGTCTGGTGACTGTGGAGGCCATTTGAGTCCAGTAAGCTCACTGTCATGATCAGGAAACCAGTTTGAGATGATCCGAGCTTTGCGACAGGATGCATTATCCTGCTGGAAGTGGCCATCAGAAGATGGCGGTCATAAAGGGATGGACATGGTCAGCAACAATGTTCAGGTAGGCTGTGGCATATAAATGATGCTTAATTGATACTAAGTGGGCCAAGAAAATATCCCCCACACCATTACACCACCACCAGTCCGAACTGTTGATGCAAGGCAGGATGGACTCGCACTTTCAAGTTGTTAAAGACAAATTTTGATCCTACCATCAAAATGTCACAGCAGTAATCCAGACTCATCAGACCAGGCAACATTTTTCCAATCCTCTGATGTCCAATTTTGGTGAGCCCATGTGAATTGTTGCCAGTCCTTGGCTGACAGGAGTGAC
This sequence comes from Erpetoichthys calabaricus, assembly GCF_900747795.2. NCBI lineage: Eukaryota > Metazoa > Chordata > Cladistia > Polypteriformes > Polypteridae > Erpetoichthys > Erpetoichthys calabaricus. Next base: position 191,980,999 of record NC_041401.2, on the reverse strand, counting down.
ACCTGGTGTGGTCTCCTGCTACTGTAGCCCACCTGCTTCAAGGTTCAACGTATTGTGTGTTCAGAGCTGCTCTTCTGCATACCTTGGTTGTAATGAGTGGTTCTTAGAGTTGCTTTCTATCAGCACAAATCAGTCTGGCCATTCTCGTCCGACCGCTGGCATCATCAAGGCATTTTCGCCCAGAGCACCGTCACTCACAGGATATTTTCCCTTTTTCAGACCATTCTCTGTAAACTCTAGAGATGGTTGTGTGTGGGCGGCACGGTGGCGTAGTGGGTAGCGCTGCTGCCTCGCAGTTGGGAGACCTGGGGACCTGAGGTTCGCTTCCCGGGTCCTCCCTGCATGGAGTTTGCATGTTCTCCCCGTGCCTGCGTGGGTTTCCTCCCACAGTCCAAAGACATGCAGGTTAGGTGGATTGGTGATTCTAAATTGGTCCTAGTGTGTGCTTTGTGTGTTTGTGTGTGCCCTGTGGTGGGTTGGCACACTGCCCGGGATTGGTTCCTGCCTTGTGCGCTGGGATTGGCTCCAGCAGACCCCTGTGACCCTGGGTTCAGATTCAGCGGGTTGGAAAATGGATGGATGGATGGTTGTGTGTGAAAATCCCAATAGATAAGCACTTTCTGAAATGCTCAGAGCAGCTTGTCTGACACCAACAACCATGTCACATTCAAAGTCACTTCAGTCCCCTTTCGTATCCTGATGATCGGTCCAAACTTCAGCAGGTCATCTTTTCAATCTCTAAATGCCGAAATTGTTTGTGTTGCTGCCATGTTATTGGCTGATTAGATATTTGCAACTAACAAGCACTTGCCCTAATAAAGTGGCCGGTGAGTGTATTTGGAGACACTTTGGAGGTCCTGGTGCTCCTTCTCGACCACTTGGGTCTTTTCTTGAAAGGCATCTGGTGATGCCACTTCCATCGAACTCCTGGCTGGTAGAACGAGCTGCCCATCTCACTCTGACTCCCTAAATGTGTTTAAGAAGCGTTTGAAGACCCTCTCGTTTGGTGGTGATCTGTCTAACTGATATTATGCTTTTACAATCTAAGAACCGTCACTCGCTTGTATTTTGTTCTGAGCTCTTCACTTGTGCCCGTTAATTTTGTACCCTTGCCCTGTCTCACTTGTTCCCAATCGGTCACCCCAGACTGATGTTAACTTGTTCATATAGACCCTTTTTGTAAGTCACTTTGAATAAAAGCAACATAAATATCTGTTCAAAAAATGCCACAGCACGCTGCCAGAGAGGAGTACCAAAGCAATTGGCCACTCTGTACGGCACTTTAGAATGGCATCTGCTATGTGACAAGACCTTTGTTTGTGCTCAATGTCAAAACGTAGATAAAAAACCCCATAAAGCCCCTTCTGTAAAGTGTTAACCCCCCTCTACACTCAACACCAAGATGTTTTTAATTTGTTCTAAACTGCGTTCACTTCAGAATTTCTCGTGCCCACGCCAAGCACATTCAGCATTTCGTTTTATCTCTGTCCCTCTGTGGCAGTGCCCAAGGTTGTTGTTCCCGCCCTTCCTTTTTCTGAGCTCCTCCGCTGCCCCCCAGAGTTTGTATGAATTCATCACAAATCTCTGACAAACAGATCCCGCTCCCGACGAGAGGCTTTTGGCTTCACTCTTCATTTCTGCCAGCTGCCAGCCAATTTGTATTTCCTCGCCGGCCTTTTGAGACGAGATGATAGGCAACAGCTCTTTTGAATGCCCGTCTCTCAAAGCTTTAGTATGCTTTGTCTGTCTCTGTTTTCTCTCTGGCTTCAGGTAACAGTTGCAGCGGAACATCTGCCTTCTGTGCCAAGGCGGTATTTGAGAGAAACGCGAACGCCGCCCGTCGTGATGATGAGGCGTCTTACTGAGCTGATATATGAGCTGCTGGACTTTTTCCGGCCCTGTCATGGACTGGCGTCCCATCTGAGGTCGGCTCCTGCAAGTGATGTGGGGATGGACTCTGGATAATTACCGTATTTTTCGTACCATAAGACACTTTTTTTTTCCCCCAAAAGAAGGTTGGAAATGTCTGTGCGTCTTATGGAGCGAATATTGCGTCACAGACCATGATGTGTATTACCTGACAAAAGTCGACATCCAGGGGTAGAGGGCGACAGAACTCACTGTTACGTTACAGGCATTCCCTCTGTGCTTGGAGAAAATTTAGACTCATTGACTCGGCGTCTAATCCTTGCGTGTGCGTGAGTTGCGAAATGTAAACAAATGTAAACAATGGCAAGATGGCATCGACATCTCACGAGGGAGCGAAGCGAGTGCAGAAAACAAATGTTTTGCGCATTATCACTGAGTCTGACTTTTGTTGAGAGTGATCAGGAGATCGAACAAGAGAGTGAGGAACTGGCATCAGCTGATCGGGACACTTGCCGATGCCGCCCCAGCTGAGCGCATTCGTGCAGCCGATGCACCAATGGCAAGGTTCGTGTAGGAGGAATACCTAGACATTGATCCGTGGGAGCCAAACTGGCTACCGGACTTCACAAGACAGTATGGCTTGCTGTTGGACTCGACAGATTACCAGTCGCTGGACTACTTCAGGCTGTTCTTTCCTGAAGCTGCCTTTCAGCTACTGTCAGACGAGACAAACAGGTATGCAGAGCAATTTTTTGAATCGTGGGCTGTGCTTGCATCGCATTCTCGTTTTTCAAACTGGAAACCCACAACAAAACACGAGATGAAGGGCTTTGTGGCATTACAAATATAGATGGGACTAGACTGGCGATATAACTTCAGGGAACATTGGTCCAAACGTGCGTGATGATAGGTACGTGCTCCTGCAAAGTGATTGTGAGCAACTGAGCTTCATAAATTCTGACACTAGCGATGAGGAGTTCTTGGGGTTTCCATAAAACTAGAAGAGTGCTTGAACCTTAAAGTCTCTCCTTATTTGTTAATGACAGTGATGATGTCTCTTAATACCGCTGTTGAATTTACATGGTTGAAATATTATTCTGCTATATTTTATTAAACATATTGGTACACCATTTGGTTCAGAATATTTTTTTTCTCGTTTTCCTCCTCTAAATCTAGGTGCGTCTAATTGTCAGGTGCATCTTATGGAGCAAAAAATACGGTACATGCTGTTTCTTTCCTCTGTTGATTAGACACATGGCAAGTTTAAACATGCAAGTCTAGGGTTAAATGAGCATCGCCTAATAATAATAATAATAATAATTCATTACATTTATATAGCACTTTTCTCAGTACTCAAAGCGCTATCCACACAGGGAGGAACTGGGAAGCGAACCCACAATCTTCCACAGTCTCCTTACTGCAAAGCAGCAGCACTACCACTGCGCCACCTGTGAGGACTACTAATTTCTCTTTTATACGATTGGCTGAGCTGCATGGCACGACTGGCTAGAACTGGTAAGGAGGGGTATTTGAGGTCCGCGTTGAGAACACGAGGTACAGTACTACCTGTGAGAGACTCGTCGTGGGTAAAAGGCTGAATCATGGAAGAATCGAGACGTAAGATCGGACCTGCATGAGAATGGTGAAGGGCAGTGTAAACAGAGAGGGTTGGCGGTACGCGCATGTTACGTTTAGATCAAGTTTGTGGTACTGTGGCGCAGTGGGAACTGTGACACCTCGCAGTTGGGAGAAAATTGGTTCGTGTCCCGTGTCCTCCCTGCGTGGAGTTTGCAAAGTGGTTTGAGTACTGAGAAAAACCGATACGTAAATATACAGAACTATTATTATACAGAGGCTGAGAAACGTAGCACTATGTGTTTTGTTTATTTAGTGAAACGTAACATTAAAAATTTGAAACTAACAAATCATCAAGTGTACCGTACTGTATAATAACACTATGTAACAAATTTTTTTGTTCCTGGGTACAAAGTGTGTATTCTAACCCGTTATGCCTAAAAAAAATAGAAATTAGCTGATGTTCCACAAAAACTTTGCTTTTGTGATCAGGACAATGATATTTTGAAATTTGTCTGTTTTCGAAAAAATTCTCGATTCGCATTCAATACTGAGTAGTCTTCTAGAATATTCTTGAACTGTTAGAATGATCCAGAAGTTTCTAGAATTTTCCAGAATTATCTAGAACTTTCAAGAAACTTTTAGAACTTCCTAGAACGTTCTCGGACTGTCCAATAGCAGTTATACAAGTATAGAAGCACAGGTGACTCGAACCAACAATTCGGTTTATGTTGTTTTTTTGATTTGATTTAGATGGCATCAAGAGGTTGCTTGCACCCAGCAGATGCATTTTGCTACGTCTGTGGATAATTTATAAAGACAAGAGTGAGAAAGTATTCCGTGAAAGCATGTCGCAAGATGTGCGAGGCCTACAAGGCATACTTCGGCATGCCTGTCGGGGATCAAGACAAGTCCTGTGCACCTCATTTCTCATGCGAATATTGCAAGAAAACTCTTGAAGGTTGGTACAGGGGAGAAAAGAGAGCCATGAAGTTTGCTATCCCGTGAATTTGGCAGCAACCGACTGACCACTCAAGCAACTGCTACTTCTGCATGGTGGATCCTACTAAACGTCGTACTGGCAAGAATGCGCCTCAAATCGTTTATCCAGACATTCCTTCTTCCATTGCCCCAGTACCACACTGCCCCGAGCTGCCCGTTCCCACTCCTCCAAAGAGGGATCAGCCATCTTCAGGAAACAGCAGCAAGGAAGATATTGCAGATATCCTTGACGCTCATCTTGACAAATTCAAGGAGAACATGGGAGCTTACTCAGAGGAGCAAGGCGAGCGCTTTCATCAGGATATACTGGACTTTGAACGTCGTTACCAAGGACAGTATAACGAAAACATGATGGGGGACTACATTTGGGGGCTTCTTCGAGAAAGCGATTTGCAGTGAAGTCGCAAATCTAGAACACCTACTCATTTCTGAACCTTTTTGAGTGGTTTTGACTGTCTTTGTCTATTTACCATGCAAGTGTTGTTCTTTATCAGACCGCATGAACGAAAAGATAAAAATTCTCTTGTTTTGTCACTAGAAATACGAAATTTTCTGGGCTGTGGTCATAAAATCATAGTTTGTGCTGAATGTAGTCATTTTTCCATAGGCTTTAGACATAAGCAGTTGAAATATAACTCTTGGAAGCCAGGAACAAAAATTGTGTTACATAGTGTAATGTGTTTGACAGTGTGACGGATGGCCCGGGGGACACCTCCATGCTGGTAGCACCGGGGGCAGCAAGTGTGGCCAGAGCATTACCTCACCCGGATCGATAGACGGCAGCCCCCCTGGGTTGCAGCAGTGCCTCGGACTCCCGCATTGGAGTTGGAGTTTGCTACAGCCCTGTTGGGATCCGTGGGCGCCACCAGGGGGCGCTGCAATTACTGCTGAGCCCTGGAGAGCAGCTCTTCTGTCAAACCTAGAAGTGCTGCCGGAAACACATCCTCAGACACCTCTGGAGCACTTCTGGGTGCCCTATGTAAGGAGCCAGAGTCGGGAGGAGGAGGACGACGAAACTTGCTGGAGGGAGAGTGGAGGAGAAAGAAAGAAAGAGAGAGTGAGAAAAGAAGAACAAAAGGAAAGGAAAGCGTGTTGGTGGTTGTTGGAACTGTATAAATAAAATCCCGTGTGCTTTGGTACTTGTGTCCTTAGCGTCTGTCTGTGATTCGGGCTGGATTAAAATTACAAATGTAGAATTGCCGAAAATTATATAAATATCAACCGCATTCAAAACGTTATATAGTCCTGTAGTGCTGTGGATTTTACATTTAATATTTTATTGTATTTTTTACCCACACAAAGAAAGATGAAATTAATTTTACAAGAAGAGTTAACATCAAAGTGTCTTCTCTTCTCTGATTGTACCTCATTTTTAAAACATCCGTGCAAACAAAGCAGAAGACCGGGGTGATGCCTCAGGCTTTATTGATTACTTTATAACCTGCGAACAGATGGGAGTGTGGGACTAGAAATTGTCAAATTGGTTTATAGCTTGGAAAGGGAAGGGAAACAGACATAGTTAAACCGATCAAAGAGTCTGAGCGAGGACATCCATCATATGGACAGCCAGCCAGTCAAAGGTGTGTAATAGCCCAAGTCACAAAGCCGTGTCACGAAGAGGCCCCATATCACACGTCACAAATAAGTCTGTCTTGTCCGACGGACCAGGACAGAGAAGGAGAAAGAAAGAAGAAAAAGGTGACAACAAAAAAGCGACGTCAGTAGAAGAGACCAAGACACATGTGACCTTTTCATCTAAACATTGGAAGACGTAACTGCAACTGCTGAATCCAAAGTTTGGCCTGGGACATTCATCTTTGACATCTCTAATTGTATTCATCTTTTGACACTTTTTTCGTACGCTTTTCTAAAGACTAAAAAGCATTTGATGAGGTGCCACATGAGAGGGTGGGCATCAAACTAAAAGAAGTGGCAGTTCAGGGTGATGATGGTAGATGGGTGTAGAATTGGCTCAGACACAGGAAGCAGAGGGTGACGGTGTGAGGAACTCAATCAGAATTGGGGGACGTTAAGAGTGGTGACCAGCAGGGGGCATTGCTGGGGCCGCTGCTATTTTTAATATATAGAAATGATTTAGATAGGAATAAAAGATAGATAGATACTTTATTAATCCCAATGGGAAATTCACATAAGTAACAAGCTGGTTAAGTTTGCAGATGATACCAAGATAGGTGGATTAGCAGGTAATTTGGAATCCGTTATATCATTCTAGAAGGACTTGGACAGCAGACAGGCTCGGGCAGATTTGTGGATGATGAAATGTAATGTCAGTAAATGTGAAGATTTACACATAGGAAGTAAAAATGTGAGGTTTGAATACACAATGGGGGTCTGAAAATCAAGAGTCCAGCTTATGAGAAGGATTTAGGAGTCACAGTGGACTCTAAGCTATTGACTTCCAGACGGTGTTCAGAAGCCATTAAGAAAGCTAACAGAAAGTCAGGTTATATAGCGCCTTGACGTGTGGAGTGCAAGTCACAGGAGGTTCTGCTCAAACTTTATAACACACTAGTGAGGCCTCATCTGGAGTCCTGGGTGCAGTTTTGGTCACCGGGCTACAAAAAGGACATAACAGCACAAGAAAAGGTCCAGAGAACAGTGACATGGCTGATTCAGGGCTACAGGGGATGAGTTAGGAGGAAAGATTAAAAGAGCTGAGCCTTTAGATTAAGAGGTGACCTGATCGAAGTGTTCAAAAATTATGAAGGGAATTAGTCGAGTGGATTGAGACCATGATTTTAAAATGAGTTCATCAAGAACACGGGGACACATGTAAAGGTCACAATATGAGAAGGACTTAGGAGTTGTAATGGACTCTAAGCTATCTATTTCCAGACACTGTTCAGAAGCCATTAAGAAGGCTAGCAGAATGTCAGGTTATATAGCGCCTTGATGTGTGGAGTGCAAGTGTACGGAGGTTCTCCTCAGGCTTTATAACACACTGGTGAGGCCTCATCTGGAGTCCTGAGTGCAGTTTGGTCTCCAGGCTACATAAAGGACATAACAGCACAAGAAAAGGTCCAGAGAAGAGCGACTTGGCTGATTCAGGGCTACAGGGGATGTTATGAGGAACGATTAAAAGAGCTGAGCCTTCACAGCTTAAGCAAAAGAAGATTAAGAGGAGACCTGACTGAAGTGTTTAAAATTATGAAGGGAATTAATCCAGTGGATCGAGACAGTGACTTTAAAATGAGTTCACCAAGAACACGGGGACACAGTTGGAAACCTGTGAAGGGGAAATTTCACACAAACGTTAGGAAGTTTTTCATTACACAAATAACGATAGACACTTGGAATAAGCAACCAAGTAGTGTGGTAGACAATAAGACTTTAGGGACTTTCAAAAGTCGACTTGATGTTTTTATGGAAGAAATAAGTGGAGAGGACTGGCGAGCTTTGTTGGGCTGAGTGGCCTGTTCTCGTCTCGATTGTTCTGATGTTCTAACTATATATATCCAGACTTTTGCTATCTACGTTTTCTTTTATACTCTCCTCTACTGGTATTATTGCTCTTTAATACGTACCAAGTTGCATTTAACTTTTTATACTTTGTCTTTATATTTAGAGTGATTGAAGTAATAAAGTAAATGTTTAGAGCACCTGGAACAGTAAGGAAGTTCCATGTGATCCAAACTGCGAGGCTTATCAGCTGAGGGTTAGAGCTCATTCAATAGCGAGCAGTGCGTTAAAGAAAGACATCAGTGGTTGATAAGTGGCCTCTAGCCAAGGCGGTTGAGCCTTTGTATGTTTGAATATATTCATGGAGACCAACGTAATATTTAGGTCTGAGATATATCTAAGACATTGTATGTTGTTCGTGCCAAAGATAAGCAAGTCTCTTGAAGTGGTAGGGAGTGGCACGTTATTCATACGGCACATCAAGAGCGGCGTTTGGTGGTGGCAAGTGGGGCGACCGCAGCAGGCCCTGCACCTAAGGGGGCTCCGCTTTTGAGGTCCGCGTGTCCCGTTCAAGCAGATTTGTCAAGTTATATATACAGTGGAGCCTCGGTTTGCAAGCATAATTCGTTCCAGAAACGTGCTGGTAGTCCAAAGCACTCGTTTATCAAAGTGAATTTCCCCATAAGAAATAATGGAAACTCAGATGATTTGTTCCACAACCCAAAACTATTCATATAAAAATGATTAATACGAAATATAAAGTAAAAATACATAAAACAAATTAACCTGCACTTTACCTTTGAAAAGAATCATGGCTGGTGTGAGTTTCTAAACTCTTGTGGGATTCCACCCAATGGGACGACACGCGGAAGAGCGTCCCAAAGCAATTGCAGTCTCCCAGCGCTGTAGCAGTTCGCTGTAAAAGTGAATCCGAAAAGATCAGACATGCTATAAGCGCCGGCCGTCGATGGGTGAAACAAGGAACATTATAAATGCGCAGGGCCCTGCCTGACTGCTGTGTCTGTTTCAAGCTGAATAAAGCTGGTGTTGCTAAAGTACTGAGACTCAGCTTTGTGTTTTAGTGTGCAAGATGGGGACTCGCACGTCACAGCACACACACACGCACACACACGTGAGCGAGCACACACACGCGCGCACACAGTCACAATACTAATGCTGTAGTAAACAGTATACGCTCGTACGGATGTTTACTATGAGTGAGGCACGCCGACTCAAGACAGAGAATAGGAGACGATTACCCACAATCCCGCAGTGAGAGAGAGAGAACCATCAGCTCAGTTGTGATCACATGACGCTCAGCAGACAGAGAGTATACATACTACTCGTACTGCAAGACCTCGCTCATTTATCAAGTCAAAATTTATTAAAAATTGTTTCTGTCTTGCAAAACACTCGTAAACCAAGTTACTCGCAAACCGAGGTTCCACTGTATGTATGTATCTATACTAATAAAAGGCAAAGCCCTCACTGACTCACTCACTGACTGACTGACTGACTCACTCATCACTAATTCTCCAACTTCCCGTGCAGGTGGAAGGCTGAAATTTGGCAGGCTCATTCCTTACAGCTTACTTACAAAAGTTAGGCAGGTTTCATTTCGAAATTCAAAGCGTAACGGTCATAACTGGAACCTCTTTTTGTCCATATACTGTAATGGACTGCAGCTCGCTGGCCGTGGGAAGTGGGGTTGCGTATCGCGTCATCACGCCTCCCACATAATCACGTGAACTGACTGTGAAGGAGAAAGGACGGCCTTATATGGCGTTCGTTTATAAAACAGCGGACAGGCTGTGTAAAGGCATCTTCACAAAAAAACAGATCTTTAACAAATTGTTATTGGTATATTTTTCTCAATTTAAAAAGGTTTTCTTTACTTCTTAATTAAAATTTAAAAGCAATACTTCACCGCTGCGAAGCCCCTCTAGCGCTGACGTCCGAGGTTTGATTCCCGTAAGGGAGTGCAGTGAGCGTGTACGCCTGATGAGCCAAGAATAAGGGGGAAAGACGTGTCGCGTACTCTTTGCATTATTTGACAGTAAACTATTTTCAACCATTCTACGATCTGCTTCTCACAACTGAAGGCACCGTGGCGGATGTTAGCAGACTTGCTGGCCAACCATAAGCGTTACCTGGCAGGTAACCACCCATACAATCAGATTGTGATTCAGACTACGAATGCCGTGAATATATATATATATATATATAATGTGCATATGTATATATATGTGTATATATGTAGATATGTATATATTTACATGTATATATATATATAATGTGCATATGTATATATATGTGTATATATGTAGATATGTATATATTTATATGTATATATATGTGTAAATTTATATATGTGGATGTGTATATGTATGTATATATATGTTTACATAACCTCTTTAACACACTACTTCTCCGCTGCGAAGCGCGGGTATTTTGCTAGTATATAATATACTGGAGACTATAACTTGACAAATCCGCTTGAATATAATTTGAGATGCTGCCAAGAGGAACCCTTTTAAAATCCCTCTTCAAGGTCAAATTCCGTACATGTACGTCTTTGAAAACATTCCATAGTCCACCTTCATTGTCCGAAAAGGGTTTCCAGTATAATCCCTTCCTAAAATAGGTCAGTCAGTCAGTCATTGTCCAACCTGCTATATCCTAACACAGGGTCACAGGGGTCTGCTAGAGCCAATCCCAGCCAGCACAGGGCACAAGGCAGGAACAAATCCTGAGGAAGGCGCCAGGCCACCGCAGGGCACACACACAGACCAAGCACGCACTACGGACAAGCTGCATGTCTTTGCACTGTGGGAGGAAACCCACGCAGACACGGGGTGAACATGCAAACTCCACGCAGGGAGGGCCCGGGAAGCGAACCCAGGTCTCCTAACTGTGAGGCAGCAGCTCTGCCACCGTGCTGCCCCCCTAAAATAGGTATAGCCCATTAGTTGCTGGGTGGGCTTCTGTTTTGATTTGTGAACAACTGATAGCTTGTTGCTTATGACTCCTTCGTGTCCGGAGAGCCTACCATCGTTTCTTAGTCGAGTCTTTAGTTCAGTTTGCTACAGTAGGCCTCGATGAAACAGTGCGGGATGTGTTTGGTAGTAGAATGCGCAGCAACGTTTTATTATTGATTTAGCTTTATCGCTGTTGATGCCATGAGTGGAAGAGATCGTGGTGCACTTTTTGAATAGATTAGATTATATCATTATATTTTTATAAAGTTCGCATGTTATCTTGCAAAAATTTAGCTGAATACTGTAATGAGAAAATCCAGTATATGTTAACATTATTTTTATTAAATTCACATGCAAGTTTATACAGTCCACACATACCGGTAAGAGCGTTTGACGTAACCGGCCCCGCATGGGGTTGGTCAGCCCCAGGCCCCGCACACCCATAAGGCCGCTTCTGTGGCACTTTTATAATGAAAGTGCATGTCTGAATTAGTTTAAATAAGAGGATGGCTTCAGGCAGGATCTTCTCTCCTGAGGTTCTAATCATTTGCACCAGGATATAATTTGAAGTATTTGTGGCGGTGATAAATGGAGTTGTGGACGTATTGTTTCCATATGTGAAATTTTACATTTATGTTTACCGTATTTACTCGCGTTTAAGTTCTCCCGCGGATAAGTCAGGGCTTGATTGTACTGTATAATTTCTGGTATTTTATAATGTCGGTTGTATAAGTCGAATGTGGAAAACTCACGCTATTGGTCCAAGAGATTGCGATATGCTAACGCCCACCTGAGAGAGTAACCACGGCCTTTTTATTTCTATGTATTGTGCCTATGTAATACGTAATACCCAAACTACTCTGAAGCGACGTTTGCACTGTTTAGTGTTTTTTGTATCTCACACCCTCATACACCTTTATCATAAGAGCATCCCTTATCTACGATGGAGCGTTCGATCAGAAGAAAATATGAAGCTGGTTTTAAATTAAAAGTCGTTGAAGTGGCAAAAGAAATTGGTAACTGTGCTGCTGCAACAAAATTCGATCTTTCTGAGAAACTGGTGTGTGGTTGGAGGAAGCAAGAAGATGTAAAAATAACAATTAAGTGTCGTATTTTTGAACGGGCATATAAGTCGGGTCTTGAAACCCAAAAAAAATCCATCATAAAATCAGACCCCAACTTATACGCAAGTATATTTGGTATTTAAATGGACTACAAAATGTAAAGTGTGACACGATGTGTGTTATCCAAAGATGATAGTCCATCCATCCATCCATTTTCCAACCCTCTGAATCCGAACACAGGGTCACGGGGGTCTGCTGGAGCCAATCCCAGCCAACACAGGGCACAAGGCAGGAAACAATCCCGGGCAGGGTGCCAACCCACCGCAGGACACACACAAACACACCCACACACCAAGCACACACTAGGGCCAATTTAGAAACACCAATCCACCTAACCTGCATGTCTTTGGACTGTGGGAGGAAATCCACGCAGACACGGGGAGAACATGCAAACTCCACGCAGGGAGGACCCGGGAAGCGAACCCGGTTCTCCTAACTGCGAGGCAGCAGCACTACCACTGCGCCACCGTGCCGCCCATGATGGTCACCAAATCTTAATAATATTGTCGGCATATTAGAAAAAGAAAATAAAATTTCATGAGGTATACTTACTTTTTCACATGACTATAGAAAGTCAATAGAAGCCGAAGTGAGTGATTTCTCAGGTATGGTGACATCAAACCATACTTTGTCACCTGATGGTATACCTTTATTTCTGCAGTGACCTCACGAGGTCCCTAACCAGTCCTTCCACATTCCATGACAGGCTTAGAAGATCTCTACATATAGGGGCTAATTTCAGGTTGTGTGGTGTAACCATCCTGAGTACTCACTCCACCAGTTGCATTGGCATTAAGAACTTTCTAGCATATCCATGCATGGCACCCACAGTGCATCTCAGTGACTCCCTCCCTTCTGCTTAGCAACCGGCGACCCGCACACGCCAACGCTGATGAATGTTGCCCTTAGCAACCCCTCGAAGCGGCGCCTGCACTGCTCATGACATTGATGGAGGAGACCTGCCGCCGTTGCCCCTGAATCTGATTACCGTTAGCAACCACCGGGCGGACTGGCACGGGTGCAATTTAATAAATGCCCTGGTGGCTCTCTTTAATCACTCCACTCCTTGTTGACCTTGAGCAACATGTGGGTGAAATCGATGCTGCGGCCTTGTGAAGGGGAGGTGAGGTATGTCATATGTTGTTCGTGGACAGAGCCATAGAACTCTCGAGTAATTAATTGTTCTTTGCTGCCAATGTATAATCGGGGTGCTGCACCTGCCCGGATTACCTTTACTTAAAATAAATAAAAGGGTAAAATGGCTTCATCATAAATCCTGCCATTACAAAAATTAAGGTAATCTCCACCCAGCATGACCGAGTGAGTGATTTCAGTTTCTTAGAAGGTGTTAGATGATGGAGGGGATGGGAACGTGAGAGGAGACACAAATCATGGACCTGTCCATCCGTCTCTTGTCAAATCCTCACCTCTCGACTGCAGACATGATGGGTTTGCAGGTTTTCATGGTCTTTCTCCACTTTTCTCTTTTTGTTGTCCCTTATCTTGCTGACAGGCAGTGACACATCACAATCTACTAATTTAGTAATATATGACATCAGAGCATCAGAAATGTGACAAGCTGAGGAGTCCATTTAGTTCATTTGTCGCTCGTTTGTTTAACCAATGGCTAAATCTGTCCCAGCATCTCCTCCAGATCCTTTAAAACGGTGGTCCAGGTTCCTGCTACAACTCCATGGCCTAGTCGCATTGTTCCAGATTCTCACACCCTTCTGCGTAAAGACGTGCTTCCTGGTGTCTCCTTAATTTCTGCGGATGTCCTTGAGTGTGTGATTCACCATAAAGTTAAATGGAATTCTGTTGGATCTCCTTTCAGGATTTTGAAGGACCAGGATTAGGTCCTCACGTGGTCTCCTCTGCTTGAGACCCAACAGGGTCAATTCTCAGAGTCTGTCAGGGAATGACAAACGTGGTCAGCCTCTGCTTTTCTCTCCGTAGTTCTCAGGTGGCTCATAAAGAACATACTGTATCAGTTCATAGGCTCAGTAGTTTCTGGGGTGCTGTCCCCTAATTCTTGGTTGCCTTTGTTGTATGATTTCAACCAGTGCGTCGACTTGCATTCTTTCATACAGGGGGTCATTTATTACTCCATCCAAGCATCTGATGTGGAGCAGGATTCTCTTCACAATTACTGGTTAAACCATTCAGGCATTTTATGAGCTTTTGGCTGATCATCCAACTCTCCTCTTCCATGGACAGTCCTGCTGCTTGGAAGATGGCGTGTCTTGACGTTGATTGAGGCGATTTGAGATCGGAATAGATGTTTCATTTGCTAGGGCAGTCCAGGCTTGGCCTTTCCGTATTTTGATTCCCGATTTGCTCGATACCACTACTAATCCTAAATATTTAAAATTACCAACCCATGGTTTTTGTTGTTCTCCACGTTCAATGACTGTTGATTGTTGTTTGCTTCTGCATTTTAGATGTTGACTTTGAGACTCACTTCTTTAGCTAAGTTAGTCGGAAGTTTTAAGGGATCGTGCTCTTACCAATTGCTTTACTTGAAAGAAGCACGGTGATATCATCAGCAAAGTCTTAAGTCGAAGAATAATGTAATTTTTAGATAGATGTGAAATGCACTATATAAAAGATAGAAAAGGCACTTTATACAGGGTGAACCATAAAGAAGTACCACATTACAAGCGTTAATTCTACAAAAATGCTACAACAGGGGTCTCCAACACGTCGCTTGCAACTCCTTTCCAAGTAGCTTCCCAAAGAGTTAATGAATCCTACACAAATTTGAAAACTTGATTAGTCAAATTAGAGGGTGGGCGAACTTTTCAAAAAATCCTATCACGATCCCTTGAACACAAAATCACGATCCACAATCTGAATTGCAATCTCTCTTTTCAATGTGGCATACACTTAAGAGAATATCCGGACTCAAACTCATCAAGACTGAAGTAACACTTGATTTTAAAACTAGACATTAAGCCCGTTACAATAACGGGCGCTAGAACAGTAGTGCATTCTCTTTGATAATTTTTTTTACGCTCATTTTCCTTTTCTTCTATAGATCTATTTTTTTCTTCTGAGTCTTTCTCTTTTAGCGTTTTTCTGACGCTCATTTTCTTTTTCTTCTTTTTTAGGTGGCATGTTGTTAGTAGATAGTCACAGTAATATAGGTTTGTACGTCCGTAATATTTTCGGTTACAGTAATACTGGCTTGTATGTGGCTGTAATATGCGTCACTGTATTGTGTGCCTTTCATTTTCTCTCGCAGTAATACTGGTTTGTATTTCCGTAAAATGCGTTTAATTTTCTGTCACAACAGTGGGCAATCAGCAGAGTCTCCCCAGCAACTGATGTAATGTGTGGCGTGCAGCTGATAATCGTGCTTGTTGCGTCTCTCCAGCAAGTACTGTGCAGTTCCCCAGCAAGTATTTCAATCTGTGCTGGCGTGCAGCTGATTATTGTATGTGTTGCGTCTCCCCAGCAATGGATTTTATGTGCGCGAAAATAAATCTACTTTTAAAAGTCATCCTATTGTAATATCATGAAAATTCGTATATTTAGGAAAACCCCTCCAACGACTGACACTTTACACTTTACCGGGCCAGGCTTCGTAATCGCAAATCTGACATCCTCAGAGTGAACACTTGCACAACAACAAACACTAATCCCACCTCTTTGGGGAAGCTGGTCTCCGTGTCTCACTACCCGATTGGATTTTTCGTGCCTTTTGTTTTAAGTCTTACCTCATTTACAGAAATCCGATTGGATCGACCGCGTGATATTTTATGGGTCCCGACCTCTCTGTCTTGTGTAACGCGTCAGGCGGACTTTGAAGCATCTGCACAAAGCACCGCACCGTGCCCCGCACATGCACACTTCACCAGAAGACACACATACATGGACACTGGATGCACACAGGGGTTTTATTAAAGAGGATATCGAACAAAGTTGAATTCAGTTGTTCTCTCGTTCGCTAGCTAAGCGGAGTTAAGGACCACGCTCTGAAGCTGGCGAGTGAGTGAGGAAGGCCCCTTCCCTCGGCCCGCTGCGTGTTTCTCGGATTAGCGCAAATAAATCGCACCGCAAGTGAACTGTGATACATAGCGAAATGAGAGAAGTCGCTAAATCAACCGGAATGTTCAAGCAAATTATAGAAAAAAACCCGATGTAAATCCGTTAAGTGAAAAGTGGACATACAGACAGACATTGGATTTTATATATTATATATTAGTAAACCTTCAAAATAATGTGCAGTTAAAGTCTCAATAGCATTCTCAACATTTCTGGAGCTTAGTAGAGCCAGATAACTAGAAGAATCTTCACCAAGCAGCTCTGAAAATGTCTGCCAATGTCTGAGTCTGACATGAATGTCATGAAATCAAAGTTCAGAACAAGACTGACAGACGAACATTTAAATGACTCCAGAAGAGTGAACCTGAGTGGCTCCACTCCACCACACACCTCAGTGCCAGTCATCTGACTAACTAAACCACACATCACACATGCGACTGGACATGTGAATAAAGTGACACAGTGACATGTGACAAAATGACAAATGAAGAGGTCATATCTGTGGATTTGGAATTGCTTGGTTTGGACATGTGCAGAGGAGAGATGAGGGGTATAATGGGAGAAGGGTGCTAAGGATAGAGCTGCTAGGTAAGAGGAGAAGAGGAAGGCCTAAGAGAAGGTTTATGGATGTGGTGAGAGAGGACATGCAGGTGATGGGTGTGACAGAACAAGATGAAGAGGACAGGAAGATATGGAAGAAGATGATCTGCTGTGACAACCCCTAATGGGAGCAGCCGAAAGAAGAAGTGTATTTGGAACTGCATTGTTTTGTTTTGACAGCATTCACATTTTAATTCAATGGTGTGAGATCCACTAGAAAATGCATGCAGACATACAAAATGCACTTGCAGGTGAACTCGATATTTTTTGTGATGTTTTAATGCGAGTTGTGGACACCAACATTTTGCAAATGTTAAGGCAAAACAAGCGTATTCAGTTTGTTTGGGTTGAAATAAGCAATAAGAAGAAACGTTAGAAAACGCAAGTAGCTCTTGGCCATTTTCATTTTGTAAAAGTATCTCTCGGTTGGGGTAAAAAAGGTTGGACACCCCTGCACTACAAGATAAAATAAATTTCATTACGACACAAGATAGGGGATACCAGATAGATTTTTTTCACTGTGTGTGTGTGTGTGTGTGTGTGATGTCTTCAAGATGGTGGCCATCATTAGCGATACACTCTTTGAGACGATTTCTGAACACTCGCATGACTCCATTTGAAGGGGAATAGCAGCGATTTAGTGGTGAATAGCATCCTTGAGGGCTTCGAGGTTCTGAGGTCGGTGTGTGTAGACCTTCAACTTGAGAAGAAATCGCACGGAGCGAGATTAGGGGAACATGAAGGCTCCACCGACATCGCTGCACAGGGAGATCAGCTTCCCCGGAAACATCTCCCACAAAACTCGCATGGATCTCCGCGCAGGCCGTATGAACTGTCACTCCATCCTGTTGACACCAGGCATCCACCACATTCATTTCTTCCAGTTGGGGCCGCAAAAAGTTCTCTAGCATTTCAATGTGACGTTCTGAAGTGACGGTGACCGTTGCTCCCCCCAACCTCAATAAAGTAAGGGCCTACAGTGGCAAATTCTGCACCAAACTGTAACCCGCTCACTCTGCGGGGGTCTCTGATGAAGTTCACGAGGGTTGATTTCAGCCCAATAGCGAAAGTTTTGCTTATTTATGCAACCATTTAAATGGAAATGTGCCTCGTCGCTGATGTCACATGACGATGGCATCTCGATGAACGGTTGGCAGAATGTTGGCACACAACTCTCTACGGCTCTCTCGGTGAGTTCCTGCAGTGTTGTATGGATGGAAATGAAGGTCCTTATGCAAAATCTTCCTCAAAGACGTGTTGGAAAGAGCGCTGAACGTCTAGGAGACTGCAAAATGGATGCCCTTACAGCTTGGATGTTTTCAGGCATTCGTACAGTCCGAGGACGGCCTGGAGATTTTCTGTTCAATGTTGTACCCATATGTCTAAATTTAGCCCCAAGTGAAGAATTGTTTTCCAATTTGGGACGTCCCCGTTAGGAGGAATGCTGAAGTGTGTTCGGAAGGTGCATTGTGTAGCGATGAGGGATTTGTTGTTTTTGAAGAAAGCGAAAGCACAGGCATGTGGCCGACTGAAAACTACAAGGGATCGCCTATCAGAGGACCCACCACCACCACAACCCACTAGGCTGCCTTGTGCCATTTTGGCTCATCCTGTAATAGATAGATGTGAAAGGCACCATATAACTAGATGGATAAATAGATAGAAAAAAGCACGTAGGACATCTGAACATAGAGAGACTGCAGTTTGATGGAAGGAAGTTCTGTGGTCCGAGGAGACTGAATTGAGCTTTTTGGCCCTGGAACTACTGTTGACCAATAACCCCAATGGTCACTCTTCCTGAGCTCCAGAGAAGTAGTGTGGAGAATGGGAGAAACTTCCAGAAGGGCAACCATCACTGCAACACCCCACTAAATGGGAGCTTTGTGGCAGAGTAGCCAGATGACACATAAACACCCGCTTGAAGTTTGTGAAAAGACACCTAAAGGACTCTCGGAGAATTAGAAACACGGTTCTCTGGTCAATCGAAACCAATCTATATTACTAAACCACAGTTTAATTTATGCACCGCATGCGCACTGCACCTCAGAGTCAAACCCATTGGCTTTCCAGAGTCAGTAGGTGGCACCTAAACAACACAACCTGTGAACTAAACCTGCTCTAATCCACTGTGCCAGCGGTCTGTGTGGCATATTTGAATCACATAACGGAAAGAGCTCAACGTTTTGTAATACAAACCCGAGCCCGTAGTTCCCAGAGTCAGTGCCTGGCACCCAAACACCACAACCTGTAAACTACACCTGCTCTAATCCACTGTGCCAGCAGTCAGTGTGTGTAAGTTGGAGTATGCTTCCTAACAGTAAACGACTTCTACCTAACAACACAGCCACAGAACAACAAAGATGAGACCGCATGGATAAAAACAATACACGGAGGCTCCTACGACGCGCTTCAGACGCACCAAAAGCAAAGACGTCACGGCTCCACAATGAAAGAGCTCAACTAACAAAATCGGATGGAACAGAAAGTGATTGCCATTCTTGGATTTGCGATTCTTTCGAGAATTGCGGGCTTGCTGGTAATGAACTCTAAGTGCCACATCTGGGGGCGCCGCTCCTCACCGATGCCAGGGGTTTTCAAACTCAGCCCTGGGGGACCCACTGTGGCTGCAGGTTTTTGTTCCAACCAGCTTCTGTTTTTCATTGGACTCCTGGGCTAATTAAGTGGACTGTTATTTCCCAGATTTTGTGTTTTGGGAACAATATAGAAATTGGAAAACTGAATTTAGTTTTAAAAAAAAAAAAAAAAAATCTTAAAATGTACTAAGTCATTATATGGGAATAATGCTTTTTTTTTGGTTTTAACAACTGCCCCCTGATCGCTTCGCTCGCAGACCCCCAGGTTTGGTTAACCGGATATACAATTTAAAGAGATTATTTTCATTTCATTCATTTACATTTCTTGATATTTGCCAGTAATAAAGCTCTAGTGAATGAGCTATACCCCCACCCCTCTATACACCAGCCACTTCACGTCTCTGCCTCTCGTGTTGTAAAGAGGGGGGCTGAATGCACGCTGAGGAGATGCGGTCACTCCTCAGAAACCCCCTCTTAAGCGGTGATACAATGGGAAACAAATACATTTTCTTTACCTCCACTATGCTCGATCAGCTGGCTTGCTGCTGCTGCTGCTTGTGCCGCGTGATCTGCATGTCGATCATTTTAAAGCCTGTACAGCAGCTGTCCTTTTGTCTCACGGGACGTTAAAGTGTCTCCGAGAAAATCACCTTTCGACCCAAGATTTTTTTTATTATAATAGAAAGATATTTTTTATCTTGATTTTCATTTTACTTTTCCAGGTGTTCTAATTGTTTCATTAATCCATTATTTAGTAATCAGTGGGCCTGACGCTAAAGTAGTTGGCAGCCTTTCGTGATTCCGTGTTGTTTCCCCGGGTGTCTGCTCTGCTCGTTTTTAATTATCATTATTAAAATACAATGAAGGGAGGGAAACTGCACATAGAATAGGGCACAATATAATGAAATTTAAAAAAATTGAGTTAAACATTTTTATTTATAGCAAAAATAGCACTTCTAAATGTCTTATACAGTGCATCCGGAAAGTATTCCCAGCGCATCACTTTCTCCACATTTTGTTATGTTACAGCCTTATTCCAAAATGGATTAAATTCATTTTTTTCCTCAGAATTCTACACACAACACCCCATAATGACAACGTGAAAAATGTTTACTTGAGGTTTTTGCAAATTTATTAAAAATAAAAAAAATTGAGAAATCCCATGTCCATAAGTATTCACAGCCTTTGCTCAATACTTTGTCGATGCACCTTTGGCAGCAATTCCAGCCTCAAGTCTTGTTGAATATGATGCCACAAGCTTGGCACACCTATCCTTGGCCAGTTTGGCCCATTCCTCTTTGCAGCACCTCTCAAGCTCCATCAGGTTGGATGGGAAGCGTCGGTGCACAGCCATTTTAAGATCTCTCCAGAGATGTTCAATCGGATTCAAGTCTGGGCTCTGGCTGGGCCACTCAAGGACATTCACAGAGTTGTCCTGAAGCCACTCCTTTGATATCTTGGCTGTGTGCTTAGGGTCGTTGTCCTGCTGAAAGATGAACCGTCGCCCCAGTCTGAGGTCAAGAGCGCTCTGGAGCAGGTTTCATCCAAGATGTCTCTGTACATTGCTGCAGTCATCTTTCCCTTTATCCTGACTAGTCTCCCAGTTCCCCACAGCATGATGCTGCCACCACCATGCTTCACTGTAGGGATGGTGCCAGGTTTCCTCCAAACGTGATGCCTGGCATTCACACTAAAGAGTTCAATCTTTGACTCATCAGACCAGAGAATTTTCTTTCTCATGGTCTGAGAGTCCTTCAGATGCCTTTTGGCAAACTCCAGGTGGGCTGCCATGTGCCTTTTACTAAGGAGTGGCTTCCGTCTGGCCACTCTACCATACAGGTCTGATTGGTGGATTGCTGCAGAGATGGTTGTTCTCCTCTCTCCACAGAGGACCTCTGGAGCTCTGACAGAGTGACCATCGGGTTCTTGGTCACCTCCCTGACTAAGGCCCTTCTGTCCCGATCGCTCAGTTTAGATGGCCGGCCAGCTCTAGGAAGAGTCCTGGTGGTTTCGAACTTCTTCCACTTACGGATGATGGAGGCCACCTTGCTCATTGGGACCTTCAAAGCAGCAGAAATTTTTCTGTAACCTTCCCCAGATTTGTGTCTGGAGACAATCCTGTCTCAGAGGTCTACAGACAATTCCTTTGACTTCATGCTTGGTTTGTGCTCTGACATGAACTGTCAACTGTTGGACCTTCTATAGACAGGTGTGTGCCTTTCCAAATCATGTCTAGTCAACTGAATTTACCACAGGTGGACTCCAATGAAGCTGCAGAAACATCTCAAGGATGATCAGGGGAAACAGGATGGACCTGAGCTCAATTTGGAGCTTCATGGCAAAGGCTGTGAATACTTATGTACATGTGCTTTCTCAATTTTTTTTTATATTTAATAAATTTGCAAAAACCTCAAGTAAACTTTTTTCACGTTGTCATTATGGGGTGTTGTGTGTAGAATTCTGAGGGAAAAAAATGAATTGAATCCATTTTGGAATAAGGCTGTAAGATGATAAAATGTGGAAAAAGTGATGCTCTGTGAATACTTTGCGGATGCACTGTAGATGTAAAAATCATGCTGCTATATTTTTATGAATATAGAATAAGAGCAAAGGAAAAATACCAGGTAATTAAATGAGATGAGCGTTATCAGGTGTTGTCACTGATTATGAATCTGCTTGAAGCAAAAACCTGCAGCCACAGGGGGTCCCCAGAACCGAGTTTGAAAACCCCTGACCTCTGCAGTGCCATCCCTGTGGTTATGAATGGTGGTGGCAAACATCAGGGACCTGGCAGACTAGTCAGGGGTCAGTGGAAAGCTGAACGGAATAAAGTCCGGAGATATCCTTCATGAAAACCTGCTGCAGAGTGATCTGGACCTCAGGGTCCGCTCCCAGCAGGACAAAGAAAAGACAACACTGGAGTGGCTTTAGAGATCACTCGGAGAACATTCTTGAGGTGCCCTGCCAGAGTCGGGACTGGAACCCAGTCGATCATCTCTGGAGACACCTGAACATGGCTGTCCACCAGTGGTCTCCATTCCACCTGACAGAGTTTGAGAGCTGCTGTAGAGAAGGATGGCAGAAGCTTCCCCACCAAAACCATGTGGGTGAATCTGGTCACATCAGTGCCAAGGGGAATCCAGGCTGGAATAGCTGCTGAAAGAGGGTCTTCAACAAAATGATAAGTAGAGGGTCTGAATAGTTATGACAATGCTCTGCAAAAATGTCTACAGTCCTGCTTTCGCTTTGTAGTGAGATGTGGAGAAGTCTGAAGACTTTCTAAAGGCGCTGTATATTTATCCATAGTAGTTACATTGATTTAAAGTTCTTAATTAAGCCAACTTTATTAAAAGAGAAACGTTTTCCGAAGACAAAGCTGATACGTCTGCCTTTAATGTCCCGCCCTGGCAATGCGTCTTCTGACGATTTAACAATAAGAGCCTCAAGCTGACCGCCTGGCTCCTGTAAAGCTGCCCGGTAAGATGCTTGTGAAAACCCACAAAATCAAAACGCCTCTCAATCTCAAGAGGAACGAACCGCAGAATGAGCACTGAGTGATGTTCAGCGAGATGTCCGGCAGGTCCCCTCGCCAAGGGGGACTTGAACTTGCCGTCATCTCCCGATTTGCTTCTCGCCGTCGGCCAGTGTTTAAATTAGAATTATAGAATTCCGATTCTTATTGCCTTGCAATAACAGGGGAAAAGAGCTGATTCTGCAGAATTTTAGCTGCCCCCTTAAAAACGTCTGGGGGGTTTTGGTTTGGTATAATTAAATCCGACACAAAAATCAATGCGCGCATAGAGAGAGTGATGTGCTTTTTTGGCTCAAGGCAGAGGCTAACTGCCTATTTAAAAAAAAAAAAAAAAAGCAACACTTGGCTGGGATTTGATCTTAGCGGAGCTGTCGCTGCCACTGGCCCTTCTTCAAATGGGGGGAGCCCAGTGGTTGTGCATCAAGGCAGACTACTAGGACAAGATTTAACAGACCAGAAGACGAAAGCAAAAGCCTGGGACAGGGCAGGTCTACACCAGGAGATCTATAATAGAAAGTAACCAAAGCCCAATCTGCTGGCCAAAAAACAAGAGCCAGGCCCGGGATGGATTAACATGCGGTGTGGGCATTAAGTAAAATCCCCTTATGGAGGGGACAACTTTGGCGCCAATCCAAAATTCCACTGACTAAGCTGAATATAGAGAGCATCTTTATATGTATGTAATATATGTATGTAATATATGTATATATGTATGTAATATATGTGTGTGTGTGTATATATATATATATATATATATATATATATATATTTATATATATATAATATATGTATATGTATGTATCAAGTCTCTAAAAGTGCCTCCTAGGGGGCACCACACTAGTAGGGGGCACATGCAATCAATAAATAAATGAATAAAGTTCTCCAGGAGCAGAGCATTCAAAATGAAACCTGACCTGCCAACTTTGCCTGTTTGCATGTTCTCCATGTGCCTTCAGGGGTTTCTGCTGGGTGGTCCAGTTTTCTCCCACTGTCCAAAGACATGCAGGTTAGGTGAATTAGCAATGATAAATAGAACCTGGTGTGTGTTTAGGCTGTGGAAATATGTGTGTGATTACCCTGTGATGGACTGGCACCCTGTCCAGGCGTTGTTCCTGCGTTGTGCCCTATTGTCACTGGGACAGGCTCCTTATATTTTAGGCTCCCAAAAGGTACCACCCCGGGATGACAGGGGGTGCTGTTGCTAACAGTCTTGTCTGCTTTTCTCCTCACAGACTGAAGAAACCGCCCCTCGAGGGCAATGGAGCCAACAGAAGCCCCGCCTCTTCCAGCCCGACCCATATAAAAAGGAGGCCACTCCTAGAAAGCGGAGTCACCCCAAAAGAGGTGCCCAAAGAAGCCCTGCCTCTTCCAGCCTGCTCCATTTAAAAAGGAGGCCACTCCCAGAGGCGGAGTCTCAGTTCACTGCTGTCCTCGCTAACATGTAGGTCAGGGTTCTCAAAGTCTGGTCCTGGAGGGCCGCAGGTTTTCATTCAAACACTTTTCTTAATTAGTGACCTGTTTTTGCTGCTAATTAACTGCTTTTCCTTTCATTTTAACGGACTTACTTTTTTTTTTTTTTGTTTTTTTTTTAAGATTTGTTCCCCTGAATTTCTTTATCGTTCCTCTGAATTGCTTCATTTCTTTCCTTAAACAGAAATGAAATGTGAAGTGAGTGAACCAACAGAAGACCACCTAAGTCACGGCCTGAAACTCCAAGCAATTTCACTCCAACCAGATGCTTAATTAGGTGCAGAGTCTGGTTATTAATTAAACTCGTTCTTTAATTCCATGGCTTGTCGCTGCTCTCATTGTGCCATAACAGACATTTCTGAAGTTGTTGATTTTCTCTTTCCTAAGAGCACTGGGGACCTGAGCAGATCAGCATTCCTGAGACCTTCATCTTTCTTTATTTACAGATATTATAAGATGGATGCAGTTTGCTGGTCATGTTTGGGCTCATTTTGTGTCTCATTATTGTTTGGCAGCTAATTAAGGAAAAAACCCATTGACGGGTCTGAGTCTTCAAGAGCAAATCACTTAAACTGAATTCAAAAGAAGTTAATTAGCAGCAGGGCACTGATTCAGAAAAGTGTTAGAATGAAAGCCTGCAGCCACTGGGGCCCTCTAGGCCCGGAGTTGGGGACCTCTGGTTTTAGGGTGTGGATATGTGTGTGTGTGTGAGATCACTCTGTGATGAACTGGCACCTAGTCCAGGCGTTGTTCCTGCATTGCGCCCTTTTGTCACTGGAACAGGCTCCTTGTATTTTAGGCTCCCATTAGGTATGTGGTACCACCCCGGGACGACAGGGGGTGCTGTCACTAACAGTCTTGCCTGCTTTTTTCTTCACAGCCTCAAGGAATCTCAGCCTAAGCGGAGTCTCATTGGCTTAACGTTTAGGCCAATACCTGAGCCTGCTGTGAAGCGATTACCAAAAGGAAGTCATCCCTCACAAAGAGCCCCACTTACTTTAAGCACACCCTTTTTATAGTCTGCCTTTATTTTGGTTTGAATTAAATGCAAATTAATTTTAAATTTTGGTTCGAATTTTGCCCGGTTGGAACCACAAGCACTTGGCTTTTGACCTGCCTCTTTATTTGCCCTGCTACAGTATTTACATGAGCAGCTAGAGAAAAACTAAACAGAATTCCTGGGCTCCATTGCATAATATCCTCCTAATGACATTTGTAAGTGCTGCCTTCTCACAGCTTCTCATTCAAAATGTTCTTTTCTTTCCGCCATAATGTATGCAGCACTAATTTAGCTACCAGTATGCAACACGGCAAACCTTCCGTGTGCACACGCAGGTACCGAGTGAGTCTAATGGCTGCGCTAAAGCGACCTTGGCTTGGACAGAACATTCTCAAGTGGACCCTAATTAGGCTACATGGCCGATCCCAAGCAGATGTAATCAGTTCTCCTTAGAGCCCACGCACTGAAGCATCATTTCGCATTTATCCATGATTAATGTACTATGGAAATATATATGATGGCATCTGACTGTCATGCTTTATTATTTTACATCCTTGAAAGGCATGGCGATTCTTAACATGCCAGTTATAATTCTATCACAGGCAAATGGAATGCTCATAAAGTGGAAAGCAGACACCCCCAACCCCCCCGCCACCCCATTAGTTAACTTTGTAGGACCCCCAATCTATTAACACCATGTTGCTGCCTGTCAAGTCATGGGTTCAAACCCTGGCGTCTGTGAACCCTTGGCATGTTCTCTGCATATGCAAATGAGTTCTACTGTGGGCACTCCAGGGCGGGGGGGATACATGCACATTAGGCTCTTTGGGGACTTTAAATTGGGTGGGTGTCCCCTGTGATGGGGTGGCATCCCATCCAAGGGTTTGCTCCTATTTTTCTGTTTTTCATCTTTCGGCTTTTGTCCTCCCTGTCCAAACATGAACTTATCACCATTTAATAGACAACCCGTCCAGGTCCAAAGGAAAGCATCAATCAGAAACCCCTCATCAGGTGTTCATTAAGTTTGTTAAATTTGAAAAGTTTAAATAATTGAAGACAAAGAGCCAGTCTGAGAAACCCTGCGTCCGTGAAGAAGCTTAGCTTGTTAACAAAAATAAAATTACAACTTGCATGCTGGAGGAACGGGTGGCACGGTGGCCCACAGGTGACTTCGTTTGAGCTCAAGTCACAGGTCTGCATGTTCTCCCCGTGTCCTTATGCCGTTTTCTCTTGCTACTCCAGATATGTGTGTCTTGAGCCAATCCCACACGGACACGGGTGAGAGTGCAGACAGCTAGGATCCATACCCCCCACCTCGCCTCATCACCCGATATCGTCTAGCGACGGATTAAACGGTGACCCCTTACTTCAGTAAGGGACGCTTACCGTTCTTGCAGACAGGACAGCACTGCTCAGGCTCATAGACGGGGTTGACGCACTCCGGCACGGCACAGTCGGCGACCACACAGTGGACTTCGTTGTTCGGTTCACAGCGACACCACTCGCACGGGGAGGGCTGCAGAGTCCATAAAGAAAGAAAAAGACAAAAGAAAAGAAAGAAGTAAAGATCCTTAAAAGAGCGGAACATCATGAAGAGGACCATTCAAATCCTGGAAGGGAAATCACATTAAAATGCACATTCCAAGGAAAAAGAAGAAAAAAATGACTGGAGCATCTAGGCAATTTACTGCACACTCATAATATTCTGAGGACCACTTCATCCGATTTAGGGTTGTCATGGGGGAGGCTGGAGTCCATCCTGGGCACAAGGCTGGAACCAACTGGGCATATGTGCCAAGTTTATTTAAGGCATGGAAGAGAGAAGTTTGGACAGTAAGGCTGCTCTGCTCTCTAATCAGTGGTGACGTGTGGCATGTTGATTAGCATTGTCACATGTGTGCATTGGCAGACCTCCTTACAAGCTCACTTGAGGTATGTAATAACCCACCGGGACGAGGACAAGTAGCAGGGGGGCCATCACTAACCGTGTCATCTCCTTCTTTTCCAGCAATGCCAAGAAACCGCCCAGTGAGGGCAATTGACTCCGCCCTTTCCTGTTTATAAAAGCCCCAGCTTCCTGGAGGGAGGCATCATTTTGGTAAGTGTGACCCGCCAGATGGAGTTCCTGAGCAGCACTGATCCCAGAACTCTTTTTGACTGACTTTTTGTATCCTAAAGACAAAGACACAAAAGTGCATACCTTTTTTTTTGTGTGTGTGTTTTGCAAGAATATTTAACCAGACATTCGGGTTGGTGCCCCAAATTTTCTTCTGGCACCCTATTATTCCTGCACTCAGCCACAGCACATACAAGTAAGAATTTCCCTGGACTCTGCACACATGACAATAACGACCCCATAAATATATAAACGTTTTTGGTATGTGCCATTTGATATAGGATTTGGAAGTAAGTGTTAATGTTTGTGATGTGCCATGTGTTGGAATGACAAGTTCAATGTATTTTATTACTACCAGTGTTTGAGATGCATCATCTGTTGGAATGTCAATTCATGTGTCTCTAATATATATTGGCTTTTGGTATGGGATTTGGAAAAGTGGTGTTAATGTTTGTGATGCACCATCGGTTGGAATGACAAATAAGTGCATTTTAATACTACAGATGTTTGTGATGTGCCAGCTGATAGAATGACAAACACACACTTGTTCTTTTAATAAGGTGGATATACTTTGAGATTAGTTTAAGATTTGTGTTTTATTTTGTATTTGTTTATTATGTGTATACCAATTCATGACAATTTGTTGATATTGAACTGCTTGTGTCAACAGTAGCAGTCATCACTACTAACAACACAGGGTAAGTAACAGATCATTTTGGGGGGCTTCATAGGCTTCATAGGGGATGTAGGAGTGCCCTGAAGAAAACTCACACAGACAGAAAAAAATGCATTAACTCCACATCAACGGTCAGTGGGGGCACAAGGTTCAAGCTCAAGATTCTGGATTCATGCAGCAGCAGTGCTAACCACTGTGCCACCATGCCCCCCGTGTTTATTATTATTATTACCATGAAATTGCTGAAGTGAAGACTTCCTTTTCTTTTTGTTTTTCATTTTCCATCACTGTCTTTGTTTATAATCAGGCACTTTTAATCTGTCGATTTTGTCCATGCTTCTGCATTGCTAGCTTTTCATTAATTCAGACATTCCTGTCACCGTTTATTACAGCAAATAAAGACAGCAGAGCAGTCGGATCGTTTCAATTCCCAGCCCACCCTGACATGTGCTGCCTTTGAGCTATAGGAGCATAAACGTGGCGGCTATAACAAGCAGTCGTTTAGAGTGACCAGTGTCAGCACAAAGCACAAGGATCAAATGGGAATCGCTCAGAGTGGAAACCAGCGTGATAAGAAGGCTGAAAGGTCTAAGAGCAGCAAGAGTTGGTGATATTGAATGGAATATGTGGGGGCTTGGGATGGGAGAAGGTTTGAAAATCAACAAGAAAATAAGGATCAACTCAGAATGACAATCTGCCATACAAATGAAAATCTGCAGCTTATTGGTGTTCAATTGTCTCATCGCATAGCACATTCGAGCATAGCTGGCCCAGAGGTTAGAACCGCTGTCTCACAGCTGCCAGGTTCAAATCCAAGCTCAACATCTGTCTGTGTGGTGTTGGTACTTCACGCCTGATATGGCGATGGACCATGATGAACTATAAATGATTATGTGCTGGGGGTTTCCTGCTTTTCATGCATATATTGATTAGACACATAAAATGATGGAGATTAAAGCACTTACTCCAAAAACAGAGGGACATTTAGGATGATTTGTGCTTCCTTTAGAAAATACTCAATTGCTAGGAACAAGCAGACCCGCAGGGGTCCTCCCAAGATCAAGGATCCAGATGCAGACCTCCCAAGATCAAGGTTCCAAACGCGGACCTCCCAAGGTCCTCCCAAGATCTAGGTTCGAGACGCGGACCACCTAAGGTTCTCCCAAGATCAAAGTTCCAGGTGTGGACCCCCACGGTCCTCCCAAGATCAAGGTTCCAGATGTGGACCTCCCAAGGTCCTCCCAAGATCAAGGTTCCAGACGCGGACCTCCAAAGGTCCTCCCAAGATCAAGGTTCCAGACACGGACCTCCCAAGGTCCTCCCAAGATCAAGGTTCCAAACATGGAACTCTCAAGGTCCTCCCAAGATCAAGGTTCCAGACGCGGACCTCCCAAGGTCCTCCCAAGATCAAGGTTCCAGTCGTGGATCCTGGCGGTCTGGCCAAGAACAAGGTTCCAGACACAGACCCCCCCAAGGTCCTTCCAAGATCAAGGTTCCAAACGTGGACCCCCCAAGGTCCTTCCAAGATCAAGGTTCCAGACGCAGACCCTCCGGGGTCCTCCCAAGATCAAGGTTCAAGACACAGACCCCCAAGGTCCTCCCAAGATCAAGGTTCCAGACGCAGACCCTCCGGGGTCCTCCCAAGATCAAAGTTCCAGTCATGGATCCTGGCGGTCTGGCCAAGAACAAGGTTCCAGATGCAGCCCCCGCCCCCCCCCAAGGTCCTCCCAAGATCAAGGTTCCAAACGTGGACCCCCCCCAAGGTCCTCCCAAGAACAAAGTTCCAGACGCAGACCCCCCAGGGTCTTCCGAAGATCAAGGTTCAAGACGCAGACCCCCAACGTCCTCCTAAGAACAAGGTTCCAGGCGTGGACCCCTAAGGTGCTCCCAAGATCAAGTTTACAGCTCCAGTAGTTTCAGAGTACCAGCAGATTGCCCCACCACATGTGCTTGATGCTTTTCAACTTTGACAGTAAGCCCACGGACAAAACACCAACGTCCAGGTGCACAATGCTGACCCCTGAGCACATTGCTGCATACCAGCAAGACTTGGACGCTTCCCACAAAAACGGCGAGCTCAACTCCTTCCACATGCGCTCTCTCAGGTGTATACCCAGCACCACTTGGAGAGACACGGTCACCATCAACGTACCACCTTCAGCTTCACCTTCCTAAAGACACAGTTACATGCAATGGCTGGGTTATGTTTCATGCATGTCCAATGGTTGGATACCTAAGGACCACCTCTTTGAAAAATTGGCAACGTACAAGAGGCCAACAGTAAAGACCCCTGAAGCACTTCAAGAATGTCTACAAACATGACCTTAAGCTTCTTGGCATGAACACCATCACTTGGCAGTTGGTCACCTCAGATAGTTCCTGGAAGCAGGGAATGATGAAGGGTCTCACGAAGTATCAAACCAAACAGATGCAGAAAGCTGACAATAAGATGGTGCACAGGAAATCTCATGCCCAAGACATTGGAGCTACCTTAATGTTCTGATGTACACGGAATCGCCAGGAGTACCAGGAAGCAGGAGGAAGATGAAGGGTCTGTCAAGGTAGACATCAAATTGATGCAATATGAGGGTCCAAAGAAAATCCCATGCCCAAGATGAGAGGGTCTACGGGAAACCCCATGCACAAGATGTTGGAGCTCCCTCAGGGTTCTGCAGTACATAGTGCTGCCAGGACTGCCACTCCCATATTGGACTTCATGGCCACAGCAGATGCAGCTACAAGCAGTCCACCAAGGGTACAATCACATGATCCCTCGAGATCAAAGGTGGCCTACTAAATCCCATGTCCAAGGTGAGAAGGTCCACATATTGGAGCTACCTCAGTGTTCTTTTGTACACGGTGTGGCCAACATTTCGTGGAAGCAGGAGGAAGATGAAGGGTCTCTAGATGTATTACATTAAACTGAGGCAATAAGATGGTCCAAAGGCAATCCCATGCCAAAGCTTCCTCAGTATTCTGTTATACATGGTTCAGCCAGGAATGTCTTGAATAAGGAGGAGATGATAAAGGGTCACTGGAGGTATGGCGCAATAAGCGGGTAAATGGGAAATCCCATGCCCTGGATGTTGAAGCTTCCTCAGTTTTCTGCAGTACACAGCGTGGCCAGGACTGCCACTCTCAACTTGGACTTCACGGATACAGCAGACGCTGCTACCACCAGTCCACCAAGGGTGCAAACACATGATCCCTTAAGATCGAAAGTGCCTACTAAATCGCATTTGCAAGGTGAGATGGTCCACAGGAAATCTCATGCCCAAGACATTGGAGCTACTTCAGTGTTTTTTTGTACACGGTATGGCCAGGAGTACCTGGAAACAGGAAGAAGATGAAGGGTCTCTAGACATATGACACCAAAGTGATGCAAAAAGAGGGTCCAAAGGAAATCCTATGCCCAAGATGTTAGAGCTCCCTCAGTATTCTGTTATACATGGTTTGGCCAGGAATGCCTTGAAGGAGGAGGTGATAAAGGGTCTCTGGAGGTATGGTGCAATAAGAGGGTGAACAAGAAATCCCATGCCCAGGATCTTTGAAACTTCATCAGTTTTCTGCAGTACACGGTGCGGCCAGAACTGCCACTCTAATAATGGACTCCATGGCCACAGCAGACACTGCTACCATTAGTTCTCCAGGGGTGCAAACACATGATCCCTTGAGATCGAACGTGGCCTACTAAATCCCATGCCCAAGGTGAGAGAGTCCACAGAACATCTCATGCCCAAGACATTGGAGCTACCTCATTGTTCTTTTGTACACTGTTATGGCCAGGAGTACCTGGAAGCAGGAGGAAGATGAAGGGTCTCTAGATGTATGACACCAGAAAAATGCAATAAGAGGGTCCAAAGTAAATCCTATGCCCAAGATGTTAGAGATCCCTCAGTATTCTGTTATACATGGTTCGGCAAAGAATGCCTTGAAGGAGGAGGTGACAAAGGGTCTCTGGAGGTATGGTGCAATAAGAGGGTAAACAAGAAATCCCATGCCCAGGATGTTGAAGCTTCCTCAGTGTTCTGCAGTACACAGCGTGGCCAGGACTGCCACTCTCAACTTGGACTTCACGGACACAGCAGACGCTGCTACCAGCAAGGGGTCCAAACGCATGACCCCTTGAGATCGAAGGCAACCTACTACTATGCTGTTAGGAGATCAAATGCCCTCTCAATGTTGGTCGGAGCAAATGAACCAGAACCTCAGGACCACGGACAGCATCCAGAGGAAATTTACAGCCAAACACCCAATTCATGGGTTAATAACACATTAGTCTCCTTTGCAGATTGTTCAAAAAGCTCTGCGTGATTTACATTCTTATTCTCAAGAACAATAAAAAGACCCTTTAGAACAGAAACTTATTTACCGTGTGACGCATTTGATGACATTTTTCAGACCTCCGAGCTTTCAGAACAAACCAGCGAGCGGCCCTTGATATTCAATGTATTAGCTCCTTCTGCGGCTTGTACGTGCAGAGAGGTGCGATGAAGAGCAAGCGAGAGTGGAGTGGTTTTTTTTTTTTTTTTTTGATGAAATATAAATTTATTCAGGTGCAGAAATGGATGCAGAAAGATCAAGAAGCTGTGAAGTGGGGAAAGGTAAAAAAAAAAAAAAGAACAGAATGAATAAATAAATAAATACATCAGCATCTAATGAAAGTGGAGGCTGTAAATGGAAGAGCTCCTCAAGTTATTAAAAAATGCCAGTGTTGGAGATGACGAAGATCAGAAAGAAAGCCCTTTGCTAGAATTTGACGTCCAGTAACGTTCCAGCATTTTCGACCCCCCCCCCCCCCCCAACCAACCTCTTGTGATGGCTGTCAATTAGGATTTTCTTTTTGGGAAGGGGGGGGGGGGGGGCTTGTTCTACTATATGTGATTATAAACTGCTCAAAAAAATTAAAGGACCACTTTGAAAGCACAGAAGATCTCAATGAGGGAGAACAATAATCCTGCTGGTTATCTCTACAGCTATGGACTGAAACGGTGATGTGAGAGGAACAAAAGGATGGAAATGAAAATGATCAACCTGCAGAGGGACCTCCCGAAAATCAAAGGGAAAAAAAATGATGTGGCCATTTGGCTGAAATTTCATTGCAGTAACTCCAAGTCGTTACTCTGTAGTTTGTATGCCATCCCCAAATGCCTGACCACGTCCTAATAAGATGACAGATGGTGTCCTGGGGAATCTTCTCCCAGATCTGGACCAGGGCATCACTGAGCTCCTGGACAGTGTGAGGCGTCAGATGGACCGAAACATAATGTCCCACCCAGTGGTGTTCTATTGGATTGAGGTCAGGTGAGTGAGTTGGGGGGTTTGGGGGGCAGTCAATGGTATCAATTCCTTCATCCTCTCGCCACATGAGGCCGGGCATTGTCGTGCACCAGGAGGAACCAGCATAGGGTCTGACAATGGGGCCAAGGATTTCACCCCGATACCTAATGGCAGTCAAGGTGCAGTTGTCTAGCCTGTAGAGGTCTGTCTGTCCCTCCATGGATATGCCTCCCCAGATTGACCATCACTGACCCCCCACCGAACTGGTCATGCTGGACGATGTCACAGGCAACATAACATATTCCACGGCTTCTCCAGACCCTTTCACGTCTGTCACATGTGCTCAGGGTGAACCTGCTCTCATCTGTGAAAAGCACAGGGCGCCAGTGGTGGACCTGCCAATTCTGCTATTCTATGGAAAATAATAATAATTCATGACATTTATATAGCTCTTTTCTCAGTACTCACAGCACTATCCACACAGGGAGGAACCAGGATGCGAACCCACAATCTTCCACAGTCTCCTTACTGCAAAGCAGCAGCACTACCACTGCGCCACCTGTGAGATGCCAATCGAGCTCCACGGTGCCCACTAGAGGACGTCGGGCCCTCAGGCCACCCTCATGAGTCTGTCAAGTCAAGTCTGTTTCTGATTGTTTGGTCAGAGACATTCACACCAGTGGCCTGCCTGCCTGATGGAAGTCATTTCGTAGGCTCTGTCAGTGCTCATCCTGTTCCTCGTTGCCCAAAGGAGCAGAAAGCGTGGGTCCTGCTGATGGGTTAAGGACCTTCTACGAGGGGCCCTGTCCAGCTCTCCTAGAGTAACTGCCTGTCTGTCTCCTGGAATCTCCTCCATGCCCTTGAGACTGTGCTGGGAGACACAGCAAACCTTCTGGCAATGGGAGACACGTATTGATGTGCCGTCCTGGAGAAGTTGGACTCCCTGTGTCACC
Organism: Erpetoichthys calabaricus; assembly: GCF_900747795.2. Taxonomy (NCBI): domain Eukaryota; kingdom Metazoa; phylum Chordata; class Cladistia; order Polypteriformes; family Polypteridae; genus Erpetoichthys; species Erpetoichthys calabaricus. The sequence continues at coordinate 191,946,763 of NC_041401.2, read as the reverse complement.
TCTGTATGGTCCATGTATGGCCTCATGCTACCAGTAGTGACACTGACCGTAGCCAAATGCAAAACGAGTGACAAAACAGATGAGGAGAAAAATGTCAGTGGCCTCCCTTCACCTGTGAAACCATTCATTCCTGTTTTGGGGGTAGTATATTTAGTAGTAGTATAGTAGCTGCCTTTGATTCAAGGTGTTCACAAGAAAAATAGTCATCTGCTTCATGAGGTAGATGTGCGTAATGAATAACAAGAGTTGCGTCAAATATTTGAAATACTGAAATTTGCTCCAGTTTTAACAGTTTAAGTCTAAATATTCTCAATTATAATAGAAATTTGTCATGTTTACAACCTCTGATAGAAGTCCACAGCGCGACAGAGAGAGGTTGGGAGCACGCGCTGATTACGTGTTACCACACCCACCACACGGCGAACCACCCGGATTTGAGACCCGAGAGCCGTGCAACGGTTGACACCTTAGTACCACACTGAAGAGGCTGGTATAGACGGCTAGTAAAGGATCAAAAATAACCTGTATGGTCACCAGGGGGCGCTGCAGCTTCCCAGAGACTCAACATAACTACTCAAACACAAAAGTTTTTCCAAAGGATTTTATCGTGCAAAACTCTTACACAATAAAGCGTTTCTCACTCCCCACTAATTCTCACTTTCTTCGACTCTGTCGTCTTTCCTCCACTGCGGACTCCACTCCCGGCTCTGACTCATCTAGATGTGGCAGAGCGGCTCCTTTTTATCTTGGACCCGGGAGTACATCTGGTGCCCGGGCAGAGCCCACATGAAGCAATTCGGGGTTGATCAGAAGTCTTGTAAAGTAGGGATTACCAATCCCAACAACTCCCTCTGACAGCCCCCATGGAAACCCAACCAGGCTGCCCCATGGCACTATAACTCCCGTTATGCCCTGCGGATATCCGTGTGGAATTCCTGGTCTGGGGCGGCACAGTGGTAGCGCTGCTGCCTTGCAGTTAGGAGACCCGGGTTCACTTCCCAGGTCCTCCCTGTGTGGAGTTTGCATGTTCTCCCCGTGTCTGCGTGGGTTTCCTCCCACAGTCCAAAGACATGCAGGTTAGGTGGATTGGTGATTCTAAATTGGCCCTAGTGTGTGCTTGGTGTGTTTGTGTGTGTCATGCGGTGGGTTGGCACCCTGCCCAGGATTGGTTCCTGCCTTGTGCCCTGTGTTGGCTGGGATTGGCTCCAGCAGACCCCTGTGTTCAGATTCAGCGGGTTGGAAACTGGATGGATGGATTCCTGGTCTGGGTGTGCTACTATTTAGTGTATCGGGGAAGCTAATGCTTGGAAATACAGTGTCTCCCATTGTTCCTTAATTATACTGGCCTCTCGGCTGGGTAACAAATCGTGCCCAGGCCCAGTCGGGGACACCAGCCCCATACCGGTCATCCATTACACCTCATATTTGTAATCACTGACCTTGAAGTAGTCTTACATGATTCCCACACGCTTATGTTCAATATTTAATATATAATATTCATATATTCAATATATGAACCTACTGGGAGGCGTCAGACGGTGGATGCTGGGCACCTACTGATGGTGTTAGGCAGATTTGTTGATTTGGGTGTTTTAGTGACGGTCCTTATGACAGACTGACACGCCGTTTACTTTGAACGCATATTTTGCAGGCCACGTTTTCACAAACATAGCTGTTAGTTGTGCCAAGGTTGAAACAATTATCATCGTAACTGAACAACAGAGAGCACACGCAGCACCTGCGACACGCACATTTACCACTCGTCTGTTGATGTGCTTGAATGCCAGTATGTAAGCTGAAGTTACTGAATGGTTCTTCTCTTATGATGTTATTTATCTTGATTTTCAGAAAGCATTTGATGAGGAGGTGCCACACGAAAGGTTGGGCATCAAACAAAAAGAAGTGTCAGTTCAGGGTGTGGTGGGTGCAGAATTGGCTCAGACACAGGAAGCAGAGGGTGATGGTGTGAGGAACCTCATCAGAATTGGGTGACGTTAAGAGTGGTGACCAGCAGGGGGCAGTGCTGGGGCCGCTGCTATTTTTAATATATACAGTTAGGTCCATAAATACTTGGACAGAGACAACTTTTTTCTAATTTTGGTTCAGTACATTACCACAATGAATTTTAAATATTTTATTAATTCTATATATTCTAAATTTTAATATATAGAAATGATTTAGATAGGAATACAAGGAACAAGTTGGTGAAGTCTGCAGATGATACCAAGATAGGTGGATTAGCAGATAATTTGGAATCCGTTATATCATCACAGATGGACTTGGATAGCAGACAGGCTCGGGCAGATTTGTGGAGGATGAAATTTAATGTCAGTAAATGTAAAGAATTACACATAAAAAGTGAAAATGTGAGGTTTGCGTACACGATGGGCAGTCGGAAAATTGACAGTCCACCTTATGAGAAGGATTTAGGAGTTGTAGTGGACTCTAAGATATCAACTTCCAGACAGTGTTCAGAAGTTATTAAGAAGGCTAACAGAATGTCAGGTTCTATAGCGCCTTGACGTGTGGAGTACAAGTCACAGGAGGTTCTGCTTAAGCTTTATAACACACTGGTGAGGTCTCATCTGGAGTACTGGGGGCAGTTTGGTCTACAAAAGGACATAACAGCACTAGAAGAAGTCCAGGGAAGAGCAACTTAGCTGATTATAGAGCTACAGGAGATGACAATTGAAGTACGCCTCATGAGAAGGATTTAGGAGTTGTAGTGGACTCTAAGATATCGACTTCCAGACAGTGTTCAGAAGCCATTAAGAAGGCTAACAGAATGTCAGGTTATATAGCGCCTTGACATGTGGAGTACAAGTCACAGGAGGTTCTGCTCAAACTCTATAACACACTGGTGAGGCCTCATCTGGAGTACTGGGTGCAGTTTTGGCCTCCAAGCTACAAAAAGGACATAACAGCACATGAAAAGGTCCAGAGAAGAGCGACTAGGATGATTCAGGGCTACAGGGGATGAGTTGTGAGGAAAGACTAAAAGAGCTGAGCCTTTGGAGTTTAAGTAAAAGGAGATTAAGAGGAGACCTGATAGAAGTGTTCAGAATTATGAAGGGAATTAGTCCAGTGGATCGAGATGGTGACTTCAAAATGAGTTCATCAAGAACACGGGAACAAAGTTGGAAACTTGTGCAGGGGAAATTTCACACAAACATTAGGAAGTTTCTCTTTCCACAAAGAACGACAGAAACTTGGAATAAGCGACCAAGTAGTGTGGTAGACAGGAGGACATTAGGGACTTTCAAAACTCAACTTGATGTTTTATTGGAAGAAATAAGTGGATAGGACTGGCGAGCTTTGTTGGGCTGAATGGCCTGTTCTTGTCTCGATTGTTCTAATGTATGTTAAATTTGAACATTTAGATAGATAGATACTTTAATAATCCCCAAGGGGAAATTCACATTTAGTAATATAATGAATTACATTTTTCATTCCAATAGGTGGTGCATTGCACCTATTAACACTGCCTTCATGAATCCCATACCGGAGGAGTCCCATATCTCTATTATATGCTGTGTTGGATATTTATCTACAAAGCTATCTGTGAAGTGTATTGTGCTTTTCATATCACATATCTTTAGTGAATTTCATGACTATCTTGTATTTTCCTTTTCTGTCTATCATATGGTGCATTTCTAATCTATTATAAGATGCCTTGAATATTAAATCTGCTTATCTGTCTATGTAGAATAGAAAGCCTCGTCTGTCCAACATCGTATGTCTAACCTCAACACGTATGCATCCACTAAAAATACGATTTTTTGTTTGTGTGGAGAGTAAACTCTTGAGGTAAGCCAAAGTATGGGTAATGCATAATTCAGTTTGACAAAGACCTTAGTCCATCTTCTGCATGTGCCCCTATAGTCCCAGTGCCACTCGTATTGTTTCAGTGCCAGTTGTGCCCTCCTGCCTTGAGCCCATTCAGCTCCAAATGATCGGCTTTCCCCCATTCGTTTTAACAGTCAAGAGGACGTCTGCCTGTTTTCAGCCATGCAGCGGCTCAGCGTCTCCTCAGAATATTATCCTGGTGGGGCCGACCACAGTAAAAACCTGAGTTCACATCCCAGCACAAGCAGTCCGGTTGGGATCTGAACTCACCCCTATGGTTTCAGTTCTTGATTGCAGCTGTGGCGAGGGTCCGCGGGGAATTCAGTTCCTTCCTCTGGCAGCGGAGACCCCTGGAGGTGAAACACCTACTAAGGGGTGAGTTAGGGGTACTTCAGGGGAACAAAAGGTGCAAAGACAAAGCATTGATGTCACTTTTCATTTAGACAGAGCTAGCGATAAAAGAAACACAAACATTAAAACTTTTGTTATAACTTTTTCTTAAACTCTTGAGAGGGCACACTGGAGAAGAAGAAAATCAGTTAGAAATAAATAAATAAGGTAAAGCAATAAAAATTTGACTGGAGGTAGGGAGTCGTGAAATTCCAAGAAAAAAAAAAACAATCATGAAAGCTACAAAGAAATATTGAGATCAGAAAGGCAGTGGACTGAGTATTGAGAGCCCCGCTTAACTCTTTGCACACTTTGTTTTTAATTTGAAATGAATATATTTGCCCTTTTTTTGCCCACCAGTCTAAACTCAGTAACCCATCATGACAAAGTAACGACATGTCTACAGAAAGTCCTACAAATGTATCAAAAACAAACCGGTCATCCCTAGAGGTATGGAGACCTTTTTTCTGTGAGACTCCACATTGTTCTCGGGTCCATCCCATTGGCTTTATTGCTCCTTGAGATGTTTCTAGAACTTATCTGGAGCCCACCTGTGGTAGACTAACCTGACTGGATATTATTTAGGAGACACATGTGGACCTGTGCATAGAAGTTCCCACAATGCACCCTGCAGGTCAGGACAAAAACCAACCAATGAAGTCCCTGCAGACCAACATTCCACCTCCCCCCCCCCCCCCCCCCCCCACCAATAATAAAATGGATCAGGGCAAGGAGATCCAACTGTTTCTAAAGCTTGGAGTGAGTGTCCCTAGGCGCCCAGCTGCCTCAAGGATTGTGAAATGGAAGATGTTTGGAGCCACCAGGACTCTCCCTAGAGTGGACCATCCAGGCTAAACTAGTCAGGTAGGGCACTGGTCAGAGAGGTGACCAAAAACGTAATGATCGTCGTAAAAGAACTTCAGAAGTCCTGTAATGACTTTGGAGAACCAACCTTTTGGAAGGACAACCCCACACTCCAGCAATCGGGCGTTTGTGAAATTTAGGAATTTGATTTACAGAAGAATAAAGACTTGTCGTTAACATTACTAAATTATTCTTCTAATGTCATTTCTAATTATGATGATTACTGCAGTATGTTTGGGTGCATTTATATATTTAAAAAGAAGTAAAGCCAACCATGACCCTAACAACAGTGGCTTCAGAGAGTCTGCAGACCCCTTCACTTACTGTCTTGCAGGTTTACTTTTGAACGGATACATTTGCCATTTTTGTTCAGCAATCTACACTCAGTAACCCGTAATGACAAAGTGACAACCTGTCCTCAGAAAGATTTGCAAACTTATTAAAAACCAAAAACTTCAATCTTTCCTTCCTGGAAGTCTTCAGACCCTTTGTGGTGGCTCTCCACGTTGTGCTCAGGTGCCTCCTGTTGAATTGAATTCCCCTTGAGATGTTTCTAGAACTTGATTGGAGTCCTTCTTCTTCTTCTCCTCCTCCTCCTCCTCCTCTCGGCTGCTCCCATTAGGAATTGCCACAGCGGATTATTTTCTTCCATATCTTTCTATCCTCTGCATCTGCATGTCCTCTCTCACCACATCTATAAACCTTCTCTTAGGCCTTCCTCTGTTCCTCTTCCCTGGCATCTCTATCCTTAGCTCCCTTATCCAAATATACCCCTCATCTCTTCTCTGTAAATGTCTAGACCAATGCAATCTCGCCTCTCTGACTTTTTCTCCCAACCGTCCAACTTGAGCTGACCCTCTAATGTCCTCATTTCTGATCCTGTCCATCCTTGTCACACCCAATGCAAATCTTAACATCTTTACCTCCAGCTCTGTCTCCTGTGCCACCATCTCCAGCCCATATAACACAGCTGGCCTCACTACTGTCCTGTAGACCTTCCCTTTCACTCTTGCTGATGCCCATCTGTCACAATTCACTCCTGACACTCTTCTCCAACCTGCCTGCATTCTCTTCTTCACTTCTCTTCCACAATGCCCATTACTCTGTACTGTTGATCCCAAGTATTTAACCTCATCCACCTTCGCCAACTCTACACCTTGCATCCTCACTATTCCACTGACCTCCTTCTTATTCACACACAGGTTTTTCTATCTTGGTGGCTCCTACTGACCTTCATTCCTCTCCTCTCTAGAGCAGATCTCCACCTCTCCAGGGTCACCTCAACCTTCTCCCTACTATCGCTACAGATCACAATGTCATCAGCAAAAATCACAGTCCACGGGGACTCCTGTCTAATCTCATCTGTCAGCCTGTCCATCACCATTGCAAATAAGAAAAGGGCTCAGAGCCGATCCCTGATGTAATCCCACCTCTGTCGCTCCTACCGCAGACCTCACCACTGTCACACTTCCCTCGTCCATATCCTGTACAACTCTTACGTACTTCTCTGCCACTCCCGACGTCCTCATACAATACCACAGCTCCTCTCAGTCACCCTGTCATCTGCTTTCTTCAGGTCCACAAAGACGCAATGCAACTCCTTCTGGCCTTCTCGCTACATCAACCCCCTCAGAGCAAACTTCGCATCTGTGGTGCTCTTTCCTGGCATGATTGGAGTCCACCTGTGACAAACTGGATTGACTGGACATCATTTAGAAAGGCACACGTGGACCTGAGAATAGAGGAGCCACAATTCACACTGCATGTCAGGTTGAAAACTAAGCCAAAAGGTCCAAGGAATTCTCTGTAGACCACCATGATTGAATGGTGGTGAGGTATTGACCGGATCAAGGGAATGAATCCACTTGTAAAGCTTTAAGTGTCCCCTGGACCGGAGTATCCTCGAAAAACTGTTAACTCGAAGAAGTCTGAAACAACCAGGACTCTTGTATAGAAGGTCCTACAATTCACACTGCAGGTCAGGTTTGAAAACCAAGCCATGAAATGCATGGGACTCTCAGTAGTCCTCCAAGATCACATGTTGATCAAGACGAGGATATAAAACCATTTCTAAAGCTTTGAGTCCTCCAAGGAGCACAGCACTCCATCAATCAGGGGTTTATGGTAGAGCGGCCAGAGGAAAGTAAAGACATCTGACAGTTGAAAGGATGAGAGCAGAGGATGAAGATTCTCTGGCCTGATGAGACATAAATGGAACCCTCTGGGGAGAACACCAAGCATGAGTACAATTTGGAAGCACTGAAAGGGCCAGTCGGGTCATCCCCTACAATTCTAACTCTTGTAATCTGACCTCCATTAAACGACGAGGTCCAGCAAACTAAAGTTGCTAAATTCGATGAGCTCTGTGACTTGCACCCCATGTAGGTAGAAAGATGTAGACGTAAATGTCGATATCTATAAGAGAGACAGATGTGACAGACACTATATCTTAAATACTGACAGGGATATATTGTAGGTAGATAATAATGTGTTTGTGTGATGCAGACGAGAGGCGCTATATCAAGAAACAGAGATGGAAAATTCAATCTGAAGGGGGGCCATATATGATGGATAGATAAATCAGCACGGTACTCCATCTTCACAATGCAGCAACCTCGAGATAATTCAGAGCGCATGCTGAAAAGTCCACAGCTGGGGCCTCATGTATAAACGGTGCGTACGCACAGAAAGGTTGCGTACGAACGTTTCCACGCTCAAATCTCGATGTATAAAACCTAAACTTGGCGTAAAGCCACACACATTTCCACGGTACCTCATACCCTGGCGTACACAATTCCTCCGCTCGGTTTTGCAGACTGGCGGCACCCAGCGTCAAAGCAGTGCTACTGTTCCTGTGTGGTCACCCTTTCTTTCTTAGATCCACATTCCTGACGCGGCTTTATAAATACACTGAAACTAACTGCATATTGTTTATTAGTGTAATGCATCTGATTGTAATTAACCTGCAGCAATATAATGGTCCAGGGAATAGCCATAGTATTCCAAATACCATAACTGCTTTAGCGTTGTTACTCTCACTGCATCTTCTTCTTCTTCTTTCAGCTGCTCCCGTTAAGGGTTGCCACAGCAGATCATCTTTTTCCATATTACTCTCACTGCACCACTCGGAGTATTTATATCACTGTATCTGAGTGGGGAATCACAGCAGCAGCTGATCGGAAAGAGAATTATCAGGAATACAGCATGAAGCAGACGCTGCCTTAGCCACGGCAAAACGCTTCAGAGACTTCACAGTACGGACTTCGCGGTTTAGAAAAAGTTTCATCCCAAGAACTCTAAACGCACTCAATCAGTCCATCAAGTGCTCCTTGTAGAACTGTTTGGACTTATAAGTACAATTACCTCACTGTAAACTTGCACTACAGTTCTAATATTGCACAACCTGCGCCACTTTATAAAGCGCGTATTTACATATGATGACGATATCAGTTTTAAGATGAAATGCAGCAAAATATGTTGATTATATTATACAGATAAAACTTTAACTTCATTTAAATAATCTGTATTGTTAATAATTAAACATGTGAGGACACGGTGCCGCAGCGCTAGCTAGTTCAGAGATTGTTCCTGCCTTGCGTTGTATTCTTGCTGGTGCTGACGCGACACTGAAAAGATAGACAGATAGAATAATTAAACATGTACTACGAAGATATTTCAGTGTTCCTTAAAAGTTTTGAAGAATCGGCGTTCTAAGCTTACAGATGGCTTCACGTCTATTACAGAGCTGATAGTGTGGCGATTGGGTATTTGGAGAAAGAAAAGTAAGGACAGGAATTGGAGGTTAGTACGTTTGAAAGAGACAGTACGTCTGTAATAAATTATTTCATCGAAGGTCGCGCATGGCACCGCAAGCCTCTTGCGTGAGACATGAACAGGCACTGCGCCACCGTGTTCCCATGTTTAATAACATGCTTTCATTCCTATCATCATGAAAAAGATATCACGTTTACATCTCAGTATTTTAATTATTCAGAGAGCTGTAATATCACAAATGTAATGGATTATGTGTCCTGTCGGAGAAAGAGAAAGCCGTTTAAGAAGCAGGTAGTGATTCACACACAGAGCACAAAGAAGATCAAATACAGAACAAAGCATTTAACATGCTACTTTAGTTACAATGGGATTTGAGAAACTAGTAAATTAAACGATTTTAAGATGAAGTTTATGATGTTCTACTTTAATGGCAAAATAAACTACGTGATTAAAGTGGAAATTTCGAGATTAAAGTTGACATTTCGTGCTTTTTTCCCCACTGTGTTCCTATTTTTTTTGTCTGTACCCTAATAAGTTTTCATATGACACTCAGACGGTGGGTTACGGCTCGCCTTTTCATGGCGACTTTGATATGTGATTTCTTTTTTATTTCGGGCACTGTGCGACTTTGTGAACTTGAGCCTTCGAGTTTCTCCGACACTCTGTCACTCGATCAACTTCCTTTTGTTGATGATACCACTGTTTAAGCCAACAAATAGTACGTTTTTCCTTTGCCTCCACTTGGTATTCGCTGAAATTCTTATATTTTCTCCTGTGCTTTTCCCATTGTCTTTTCTCAGAAGGCTATTTATATTGATTTGCATATTCAAAGAGGAAATTCTGGGAGGAGTTGGGGCGGGACAGAAGGCGCGTGCACTTGCGTTACTTTCACGCTGATCAGGATTTATGTAGTGGAAGAACATGAAAGTTTGCGTACGTACAGACTCCTGCATCTGGATTTTTCTGTGCGTACGCATATTCCCGCTTTTGTGCTTACGCCATGTTATAGTGTGAGTTCTACGCACGGCATTATACATGAGGCCCCTGGTCCTGCCCTGTCATTTCTAGTCGTGTAATTTGACATCCACAAGATGACGAGGTCCCGCAAACTAAAGTCCCCAAATCTGACATGTCTTGTGACACGCAGTCGTGTATGACAGGTAGAAACAGATAGGTGTGAGTGTCCGGTGTCAAAGTCAAACCCACACAGCCAGTTCAGGATTTGAAGAATCCCTCCATGTGACCCGAGCACGAAGCCACCCAGTACAAGGAGTGACAGCAGGCAATTGCACTTCTTAAATGCACCATTAATTACAAAAGTACGCAATTAGCTTCATTTCTCATGTCCTTGCAAGTTACTAATAAACGGACCCTCAGAGTTGGAATTCTGCTACACACAGTAGATTACGTCGGTTCTCGTTTCCATATTCTCCCTTGTGCTAAAGTAGCAGCGGGACTGAGTCACAGATCGAGAGGCTTGGACTAAAATGCTTTCTGTCGCTGCTAAAGGCAAAAGTGAGGAGTTAAGAAGAATACAAGTCATTCATTGTAATCAAATCGTGGAAATCAATATTTAACAATAAAAATCAACTCCAGCATAGGCACTACATAAAAGATAACAGCAAGAAACATATTGTAGATCGATAGAAAGGCACAGTGTGAAACAGATGAAAGGCGCTATATCAAACAATACAGACAGAAATGTAGATACGAACGACAGTATATGATAGATAGATAAAGGCAGCACATTACTTGGGTGGTCAAAATGCGACAATCTCAAGCTACTTGGGAACTGTGAAGCTGAAAACTCCTAAGCTGGTCATCCCCTGTCACCCTAGTCGTGTAATTTGACATACGCAAGACAACAAGGTCCTGGAAGAGCAGTCGCTAAATTTGGACATACCCTGCGACTCACAGGTGTGTAGGAACAGATTGGAATGAGAGAGATCTGACAGGCACTATATAATAAGACCATGCAAGGCTGCACATTACTTGGCTGTCAAAATGCAGTGAACTTGTGATACTTTGAGTTTTTGAAACAAAAAAATTGAAAAGTGCCAATCTGGTCATCCCCAGCAATTCTACGTCTTGTAATCTGACATCCACTGAACGCCGAGGTCCAGCAAAGTAAAGTCGCTAAATTTGACAAGGATTTGCACATACATAGCTGTGAATGTCAATATATATGAGGGACCGATAGGACAGGCACTATATAATAGATAGACAGATAGATAATGCATGCAGTATCGCTATAATCAAAAAATTCAGATGGGAATAGAAACATGAAGGGCCACATGGGATGGAGAGATGAAAGGCAGGACATTTTCTTGGCTGCCAAAGATGCAGCAAACGTGAGATACTTTGGAACTGTGAAAAACTGCTGAAAAGTCCCAAGCTGGTCAGCCTTTCTCGTTTCTTGTCACATCAGTACTTGTACAGATAAGACAGGTACCATATAATGGATAGACGATGCAAGGAGTATAATATAGATAGATAGAAAGGCACAGTGTGAAACAGATGAGAGGTACGATATGAAAAAATACACATAGAAATATAAATATGAAAGGCACTATATAATAGATAGACAAGGGCAGCATGTTACTTGGGTAGTCAAAATGCGATGAGCTTGAGATACTTTGGAACTGTGAAACGTGAGCTAAAAAGTCCCAAGCTGGCCATCCCCTGCAAGACCTAGTCGTGTAATCTGACATCCACAAGACAACAAGGTCCTGCAACGGAAGTCGCTAAATTTGACATACCTGTGAATCACAGTGGTACAGGACAGATGGGAATGTCGACGTAGAAGAGAGAAAGAGAGAGAGATCTGACAGGCACTGTATAATGGATGATACAAGGAGTATAATGTAGATAGATCAAAATGCAGAAACAGATGAGAGGCACAATATAAAAAAATACACAAAGAAATATAAATATGAAAGGCACTATATAATAGATAAGGGCAGCATGTTACTTGGGTGGTCAAAAATACGATGAGCTTGAGATACTTTGGAACTGTGACACGTGAGCTAACAAGTCCCAAGCTGGTTATCCCCTGCAAGAACTAGTTGTGTAATCTGACATCCACAAGACAACAACATCAATAATAATAACAACAATTAAACAATATCCAGCAACAGAAGTCCCCTAAATCTAACATACCCTGTGGCTCACAGATGTATAGGACAGATGGGAATGACAAAATAGAAGTGAGAGAGAGAGAGATCTGACAGGCACTATATAATTAACAATGCAAGGAGTATAATGTAGATAGATCAAAGGCACAGTGTGAAACAGATGAGAGGCACAATATCAAAAAATACACATAGAAATATAAATATGAAAGGCACTATATAATAGATTAAGGCAGCATATTACTTGGGTGGTCAAAATGCAGCACTCTTGAGATAATTTGGGACTTGAAGCTGTGATGAAAGATCCAAAGCTGGTCATCCTCAGCAAATTGCTAGTTTGACATCCACAAGACAACAAGGTCCTGCGACAGAAGTCACTAAATTTGACAATACCCTGTGACTCACAGCTGGATAGGACAGACAGAAAAATAGATGAGAAATGACAACGTGTAAGAGAGGCAGATATGACAGGCACTAGATAATGCAAGGAGTATAATGTTGATAGAAATGAAGGCACAGTGTGAAACAGATGAGGGGCACTATATCAAAAAATACAGAGAGAAATATAAAATATGAAAGGCCCCATATAATACCGTAGAGAGATAAAGACAGCATGTTATCTTGGGTGCTCAAAGTGCAGTGAGCTCAAGATATTTTGGAACTATGAAACTTTGCTGAAGATCCCAATCTCTGCAAACTAATCGTGGAATCTGACATCACAAGACAATGCAGTCCATCAGCCACGGACCGCAGAATCAGGGGGGGGGGGGGGGGCCACTGGTGGTCCAGACCCAGGCTACCTTTTAGCTTAATATTAGTGATGAGCCAGCAATTGGAGAGAAATTGAATTTTACTTTGCCAAAAAAAAAAAAAAAAAATCACAAAACTATGCTATTAAGTGACCAGTTAAATCTTCGTCATTGAACGAGGAAGAATGTCATTTAATACTCATAAAAACTGCAAGAGGCTCTCCGAAAAACACATGATTGAGGTGCGACGTGCAGACACGAAACGCGACAACTGGGATGAACTGGCAGGATTGCTTTCATTTTTTTTTCCTATGCATTTTGCAATTCTGTAAAAGTTCAAATCGGTGTCCACGTGACTCATTGTTTCATTGGGTAGCTCGTCTGTTTTAAACCACCAGCCTTCCTGGTAGCTTACGTTATGGTGACAATACCCATTAGAATTGTATTATACAGTGTACAGCCCCATAATTGTGACCGTACAAATTATATTTAGGCCTTTGAGCTAATCGGAATATCTTCACATCATTACAAAAATCAATTAAATTGAAGTATAATGAGGCCAAGAAAGAGCACCACAGATGAGATGTTTGCTCTGAGGATGTTGATGGAGAAGTAGAGAGAAGGCTAGAAGGAGTTGCATTGGGTCTGGAGAAAGCAGATAATAATAAATAATAATAATAATTCATTACATTTATATAGTGCTTTTCTCAGTACTCAAAGCGCTGTCTACACAGGGAGGAACCAGGAAGCAAACCCACAACCTTCCACAGTCTTCTTACTGCAAAGCAGCAGCACTAGCACTGCGCCACCTGTTGAGGACGCGATCAGGGTGACTGAGAGGAGCTGTGGTATTGTATGAGGACGTCAGGAGTGACAGAGAAGTACGTAAGAGTGGTACAGGATATGAACGAGGGAAGTGTGACCGTGGTGAGGTCTGTGGTAGGAGTGACGGAGGTGGGATTACATCAGGGATCTGCAGTGGTGATGGACAGGTTGGACAGATGAGATTAGACAGGCGGACCACAGTCTATGGACTGCTGATGACATTGTGATCTGTAGCGAGAGTAGGGAGCAGGTTGAGGAGACCCTGGAGAGGTGGAGATCTGCTCTAGAGAGGAGAGGAATGAAGGTCAAGTAGGACCACCAAGACAGAATACACGGTGTGTGTGAAATTGGAGGGAGGTCAGTGGAATGGAGAGGATGAGGGGAGTAGAGTTGGAGAAGGTGGATGTGTTTAAATACTTGGGATCAACAGTACAGAGTAATGGGAATGTGGAAGAGAGGTGAAGAAAGAGAGTGCAGGTAGGGTGATGAGTGGGTGGAGAAGAGTGTCAGGAAGTGATTTGTGACAGATGGGATATCAGCAAGAGTGAAAGCGGAAGGTCTACAGGACGGTAGTGAGACCAGCTATGTATATGGGTTGGAGACGGTGGCACAGGGCTGACAGAGTCGTGAAGGTGGCAGAGTTAAAGATGTTAAGATTAGCATTGGGTGGTGACGAGGATGGACAGGATTAGAAACTGAGGACATTAGAGAGGTCAGCTCAGGTGGGATGGTTAGGAGACAAAGTCAGAGAGGATCGAGAATTGCGTTGTTTTGGACATGTGCAGAGGAGAAATGAGGGGCATATTGGGGGGAGAAGGGTGCTAAGGATAGAGCTGACAGGCAAGAGGAGAAGAGGAAGGCCTAAGAGAAGGTTTATAGATGTGGTGAGAGAGGACATGCAGGTGATGGCGGGGTGACAGAGCAAGATGACAGAGGACAGGAAGATATGGAAGAAGTGATCTGCTGTGGCAACCCCTAACAGGAAAATCCAAAAGAAGAAGTAGATTTATACATAATTCCTGTTGCCTGTATCTTTGCTAGTGTATATAAATAAGGCAATATCACCATCCAATCAATACAAATGTAACATCACCATCCAATCAATGCCAATGTGATATCACCATCCAATCAATGCCAGTTTTTTCGTAGCTATGGAGAACCTTTTTAGCTTTCCAGTTATAGGAGCGAATGTGAAACACTGATGATGGTGCACTACAGAGGACACATCTTATTGTGGGACACGTTAACTTTTAAAGTAACATTAGTTTCATTACTCAACGCTTACAAAACAAAAGTGATACCAGGTATTCCGTTCTGCTTACAAACTGTGCATTACTTCTGTGTTACTTTTTCCTCTTCTGTTTGAAAAGCTGCACATTTGACGGGCTGTAACCAGAAATTAATAATATCTACATGATATTCGTGATTTGTGAGCTGAAGTGTTTACCATACGTGCAGTCGATGTGAGGACGGGACTTTCAGGCGGGGATTTTGTTTGTATTTCAGGCAGGCCTCTGACCTGTCACTTTCGGGCCGACGGCCATGAGGGACTCCAGCAGGCTCACCCTGTGCACAGAGTAGGCGCGAGAAGGCGCCAGTCGGGTCTTAGAAGAGCACAGTCCATAAGTACCAGGGTCAGACTGGTTGTTATCCCGTACCGAGGAAAGGTTTCACTTCAAACGCTCACTGAATACGCCAACCCCCCGGTGTGTGAGTGTTCATAACTGGTGAGGAACCATCTAGAAGCCAGAGACCGCTGCATCACTCATTTTCGCATGCATTAACCCTTTCAGCCCCGACATCCTATTACTAGTACATAAACATGCAGCCGTTTTTGTAAAGCACAGGTACGTTTGCAGATGTTAGAACAGAGATTTTGAGGACAGGCAAAATTTGTGATGAAGCCAAACCACAATGAAACAGAATAAAGTGTGATTTATTTTTTTTTTTTTGGTCATGCACATTGTTGTGTGTGGACGGCACGGTGGAGCAGTGGGTAGCGCTGCTGCCTCGCAGTTAGGAGACCTGGGTGTTCGCTTCCCGGGTCCTCCCTGCGTGGAGTTTGCATGTTCTCCCGTGTCTGCGTGGGTTTCCTCCCACATTCCAAAGACATGCAGGTTAGGTGGATTGGTGATTCTAAATTGGCCCTAGTGTGTGTGTGTGGGTGTGATTGTGTGTGTCCTGCGGTGGGTTGGCACCCTGCCCGGGATTGGTTCCTGCCTTGTGCCCTGTGTTGGGGCTGGGATTGGCTCCAGCAGACCCCTGTGACCCTGTGTTCGGATTCAGCGAGTTGGAAAATGGATGGATGGATGTTGTCATGTGTGTGTGTGAGTGCATAAGGGACAGTTATAAAGGCTCTAATGACTGAAATTCCCTGCCACTCCAGAGGTTGGCACTGTGTCCTTTTCTCTTCCTCCGTCTGCTGACCAGAAGATAGACGGCTATACCACCATTGATGTCACTGCCGGTGTCCGTCTTGAGTCAGTTCACATCTAAGACGACGTTCTCACAATTATTTTGAATAGGAGTTTGTCCAAACAGTGATATGGGGTTTGCCATTTGGTGCCCCAACTCTGTAGTGTTGCCACATGAGGATGCGGCAGTTATCATTTTTGTACAGTATGTCCTGTTTAGTGATTGTTAAATGTTAGTAACAACACTGGTAGCTCAGATATGTGGTTTGTAAAAATGGAGTCTGCACGAATGCAGAGGGGCTTGTGGGAATTGTAGTTCGCAGTTGTAGGCACCGCACATATAAAACTGGAAGAGAAGGATGTGACTGGAACAGAGGTGTAGCTGGGGGCGGTACGCTTTTGGGGGCTTCATTATTGGCCGAAAGGCTCGGCACAATTCACGTGTTCGGAAAAATATTACTCATGAATGAAAAAAGTCAGATTCTCTGATTTTTATCCACAGATCCACAGAATGTCCTTCTGTGACAGCATCAGACACGGCAGTTGAAATTTATGAGGCGATAACAAAAATACACCTAAACATTACACCGATAAGAATTTCTAGGAAGATAAAAAACTAATTTATGATTTCGTTTTGTGATCAATCCGAATGTGTTCTTGCTCTGCGCACTTATCACTTGCACACTACACTGGTTTTCATTTTCGCAGCGTAATTCTACTAATATTTAGAACACGGCTTATCAGTGCGTCTATACTATACTCTTGTCAAGTTGATGCTTATAAATAACAAGGGGGCTCCGCCCCCTGCTCGCCTACCCCCGGCGTTGGGTATCCTGAAATACATTGTTTGTATATCCGTCAGTCGAGCTCGTTCGTTTTGAACCCGTGCCTGCTTTGTTTCCACAGTTTCAGACGCGCGTTTACTTGACTCCGCAGTGGTGCCACTCACAATATGGCGGTGACGCCTGCGCCTTCTGTACTTTATGGACCCGTGGGGCCTCCGTAGCCTCTTCCATTTGAATCTGGGCTGCAGCGCAGAGTCCTCTTATTTGTGTGGCTGTGTCATTAGTCGTTAGCCATGGGCGCGTTGTTGCTTCATTACTCATTCACGTCAGTTGAGCTCTTTCGTTTTTGGGCCGTGACTCCTTCGTGCGCGGTGGATAAGACTTCGTGTGTGGTTTATGAGACGCGCGCTGTACGCGCCTGCGCAGTACGTCTCATGGTCCCGTTGCCGTGTCCCTGCGTCCATGCCATCCGGTTTACCATTCTCGGTTAGTAATATGGATTATATGTGAAAAATTATTGCTGTTTCTCTATATATGAATAAATCGATGCAAAATTGATCTTAATTTTTCTCTATACGTCATTTTAATTTTCTATTTAAATAGGTTAACGTATTCAGATGTATTGGAGGGCCGCCCCACCTCGAACTCAAGCTACACCACTGGGCTGAAACTTCTCCATTTTCCATCGACTACATCATCAGCAGCACCTTTGTGACCTGGACGTTTGCGGCGGAGCAGGATTTTGCACGGCAGTCGGTTACGGGGACGGCGGTGGGCACTTCCTGTCCCGATGCTGTGGTCACACTTTGTGAAGAGGTCATTCTCCTTCTGGGCACTGGCGGGTGGGCTGTGTTCTTTATGTGTGTTTCAGAGAAGCAGTTTATTAAAGCGGATCATTCCATCCACGCACGGTGGTGCAGTGGGTAGCGCAGCTGCCTCGCAGTTGGGAGATCTGGGGACCTGGGTTCGCTTCCCGGGTCCTCCCTGCGTGGAGTTTGCATGTTCTCCCCGTGTCTGCGTGGGTTTCCTCCGGGCGCTCCGGTTTCCTCCCATAGTCCAAAGACATGCAAGTTAGGTGGATTGGCGATTCTAAATTGCCCCTAGTGTGTGCTTGGTGTGTGGGTGTTATTTGTGTGTGTCCTGCGGTGGGTTGGCACCCTGCCCGGGATTGGTTCCTGCCTTGTGCCCTGTGTTGGCTGGGATTGGCTCCAGCAGATCCCCGTGACCCTGTGTTCGGATTCAGCGGGTTGGAAAATGGATGGATTCCATCACGTCTTTCTTTGTGGCATCCGTTGTTTTCACTTCTGGATCCACACTTACCGTAAATATCGGACTGTATGTAGCGCTGGGAGAGGTTTGTTTGTGGCGTTCGGTTTGTAGTTTTTTCATTATCTTTTGTTGCTGTGGTTGTAAGTAGCGATTATAGTAAATAATTAGTCAGTCAGTCAGTCATCCTGCAACCCACTATATGCTAACACAGGGTCACGGGGGTCTGCCGGAGCCAATCCCAGCCAGCATAGGGCGCAGGGTGCCAGCCCACCGCAGTGCAGTAAATAATATGTACAGTACTGTGCAAAAGTTTTAAGCAGGTGTGAAAAAAATGCTGTAAACAAAGAATGCTTTCAGAAATGGAAGTGTTAATCATTTATTTTCATCAATCAACAAAATGCAGTGAATGAACAACAGAGAAATCTAAATCAAATCAATATTTGGTGTGACCTCCCTTTGCCTTCAAAACAGCATCAATTCTTCTAGGTACACAGTTTTTGAAGGAACTCGGCTGGTAGGTTGTTCCAAACATCTTGGAGAACTAACCACAGATCTTCTGTGGATGTAGGCTTCCTCACATCCTTCTATCTCTTCATGTAATCCCAGACACACTCGATGATGTTGAGATCAGGGCTCTGTGGGGGCCATACCATCACTTCCAGGACTTCTTGTTCTTCTTTATGCTGAAGATAGTTCTTAATGACTTTGGCTATATGTTTGGGGTCGTTGTCCTGCTGCAGAATAAATTTAAGGCCAATCATACGCCTCCCTGATGGTATTACATGATGGATAAGTATCTGCCTGTATTTCTCAGCATTGAGAACACCATTAATCCTGACCAATTCTCCAACTCCATTTGCAGAAATGCAGCCCCAAACGTTCAAGGAACCTCCACCATGCTTCACTGTTGCCTGCAGACTCTCATTATTGTACCACTCTCTCCAGCCCTTCGACGAACAAACTGCCTTCTGCTACAGCCAAATATTTCAAATTTTGACTCATCAGTCCAGAGCACCTGCTGCCATTTTTCTGCACCCCAGTTCCTATGTTTTCGTGTATACTTGAGTCACTTGGCCTTGTTTCCACGTCGGAGGTATGGCTTTTTGGCTGCAACTCTTCCATGAAGACCACTTCTGGCCAGACTTCTCCGGACAGTAGATGGGTGTACCTGGGTCCCACTGGTCTCTGCCAGTTCTGAGCTGATGGCACTGCTGGACATCTTCTGATTTTAAAGGGTAATAAGCTTGATGTGTCTTTCATCTGCTGCACTAAGTTTCCTTGGCCGACCACTGCGTCTACGATCCTCAACGTTGCCCGTTTCTTTGTGCTTCTTCAAAAGAGCTTGAACAGCACATCTTGAAACCCCAGTCTGCTTTGAGATCTTTGTCTGGGAGAGTCCTTGCTGATGCAGTAGAACTACCTTGTGTCTTGTTGCTGTGCTCAATCTTGCCATGACATGAAAACTCTCTTCACAACCTCACCTTGGTAGCAGAGTTTGGCTGTTCCTCACCCAGTTTGAAGCTGTTTCTGTTTCAGTTAATGACTGTGTTTCAACCTACGTGTGACATTGATGATCATTAGCACCTGTTTGGTAGAATTGGTTGATCAGACACCTGACTAGAATCCTACAAAATCCCTGACTTTGTGCATGTGGACCGATAAGAATTGATGCTGGTGTGAAGGCAAAAGGTAGGAACACCAAATATTGATTTGATTTTGATTTTTCTTTTGTTCACTCACTTTGCATTTTGTAAATTGATAACAATAAACAATCATTATTTATATTTCTGAAAGCATTCTTTGTTTACAGCATTTTTTCACACCTGCCTAAAACTTTTGCACAGTACTTTATATATTTTTTTGTTACTGAATATATTTAATCCAGGGGCCCTGGAGGGCCGCAGTGGCTGCAGGTTTTCATTCTAACCCTTTTCTTAATCAGTGACCTGTTTTTGCTGCTAGTTAACTCCTTTTCCATTCATTTTAATTGATTTGCTCTTGAAGACTCGGACTCCTTAATTGTTTCTCTTTTCCTTAATTAGCAGCCAAACAATAATGAGATAGAAAATGAGCCAAAACAACTGGTGTCCAT
Source organism: Erpetoichthys calabaricus (assembly GCF_900747795.2). Lineage (NCBI taxonomy): Eukaryota > Metazoa > Chordata > Cladistia > Polypteriformes > Polypteridae > Erpetoichthys > Erpetoichthys calabaricus. Next base: position 191,926,624 of record NC_041401.2, on the reverse strand, counting down.
CATACAATATCTGAAAATAAAGAAAGATGAAGGTCTCAGTAATGTTGATCTGCTCTTAGAAAAGTGAAGATCGACAATTTCTGAAATGTCTGCTGTGGCACAGTGAGAGCAGCGACAAGCCATGGAATTAAAGAACGAGTTTAATTAACGACAAGAATCAGTGCCTGGCTGGAGTGGAATTGGTTGGAATTTGAGGCCCTGACTTAGTTGCTCTTCTTTTGGCTCACTCACTTCACATTTCATTTCTGTTTAATTCAGAGGAACGATGAAGAAATTCAGGGGAACAAATCCTAAAAAAACAAGTCATGTAAAATGAAAGGAAAAAGGAGTTAATTAGCAGCAAAAACAGGTCACCCATTAAGAAAAGGGTTGGAATGAAAACCTGCGGCCCTCCAGGACCGGAGTTGCGGACCCCTGATTTAATCAATTTGGACATTTTTCCGGTGTGTGGTTGGGGTGTCTACCTGATTTCATCCGTCCCTCTCAACCTCAGCACCCTCCAGATGGGGTTGGTTACACTTCTTTATGATCACTTTTGTCCTGATGCCAAGTCACTTTTTTTCCCCAGAAGATGATACACCGGGAACGACTGGGGACGCCATATTTGAGTGAGCAAAAACAAATTTGTAACTTTTACTGTTTCCCTTTACAGGGCAAATAAAGTGTCTGTCTATCTATCTATCTATTATATAATGCCTTTCATATCTATCTATCTATCTATCTATCATATAGTGCCTTTCATATCTATCTATTATATAATGCCTTTCATATCTATCTATCTATCTATTATATAGTGCCTTTCATATCTCTATCTATCAAATAGTGCCTTTCACATCTATCTGTCTATATTATATAGTGCCTTTCACATCTATCTATCTATCTATCTATCTATCTATCTCTATCTATCAAATAGTGCCTTTCACATGTATCTATCTGTCTATATTATATAGTGCCTTTCACATCTATCTATCTATCTATTGTGGCAAGTAGCTGGGGGTGTTACCCAGCCAGGACACCCAGAAGGACCAGAGGATGGATCACGCCTCCTCCAGACCACGAGGAGGCGACTGCCCTGGTAGCTTTAGGGAATAATGGGAACAGAGCTTAAAAGCTCAACCCTATACAGGCCTGTGGTCACCGCCAGGGGTGCCCCAATGCCTGAGGAGCAATTGGCCCTCAGCACTTCCACCACACCCAGAAGTGCTGGGGGGAAGAAGACCAGGGACACCTGGAGTGCTTCTGGGTGCATAGCCGGTACTTCCGCCACACCAGGGATTGCTGGCCGGCGCTCATTGTGAGGCACCTGGAGCACATCTGGGTGATTATAAAAGAGGCCGTCTCCCTCCATTCAATGGCTGAGTCGGGAGGAGAGGAGTGGAGGCAGACCAGAGAGGAAGGCATTGGTTGAGAGGCCTGGACTTTGGGGTGAAAGTGGGTTGTCTGCTGTCACTTTGTGAATAGTATGTACAATAAATGTGTGTTGGGTTTTGTACCTACGGTGTCCGCCTGTCTGTGTCCAGGCTGTTTACCACACTATCTATCTATCTATCTATCAATCTTTTGTCCCAATCCATTTTAAGTCGGGTCAGGTGTCATTTTAGAGTCTGATGCCAATACAGCGTCTCGATTTGTGGCGATTTAAAATCCGCGTTGAACGACCACGTCTTAATAACGTTGCTGAATTTTTGCTCGGTGCGCGGCTCTCTGCGCCACCCGGCCCTCAGGTCTGCCGACGCTTTCCGCGGTCCACGGTTAACTAACTTTGACGCGCAATCCGCCGTGCAGTCGTGTGGTGGGCTGCTGGCTTAAGGGGAGTTTTTCGTGCAGATTACACCTGGAAGGGCCAACGTGAATAGGGGCTCAAATGGTAATGCCATTAATTGTCCCGATTCTTACCTGTCGTGCTATGTAAAACACTTTAATTCACATTAGCGGATCTTCGGCAAGCAGTTGCACCCCCCCAGTCGCGGCGTGTGACTGGCACCGTCTTTGCCTTTATGTTTTGCTGTACATTTCGTAATCAAAATAAAGTCATAAAACGGACGGCGACTGTTTCCCACCCATAAATACCTTTGATTGTACTACAAAGCCCCATTGTTGTCACGTCGAGTGTTGTTATAGAAACAGTTTTCTTTGCGATGTGACACGCATTGTCTCTGCTCCCCTAATGTACTTTCTGCACGACGCTGACAGTCGTAATGGGCCGAGCAGGTAGGAGCGCCTGGCGTCGCCAACCTCATTCATCTTCTTCTTCGTTTTTTCTTTCTTTCTCCTTTTCTTAGCCATAGGAAGCCTTGATGTTCTTTCCTAAATGATTCGTAGCCATTTGTGCGACTTTAAGTCCCATTATATGCATCATTATCTAAAGGGAGGCATATTGAGTTTAAGTAGGCACACATCAAAGAGAATTTAAATTCAATCAACTGAGGGCAATTTTCAAACTGGTGATATATATGACCAAAAAAATAAAAAAAATATAAAGGGCTTCTCGTGATGTTTCTTTCAATTACACTGGTAAATAAGGCTTGTCTTCGCAAGTCATTACCCGCATGACGTAGCCCAATTTTATTCCACGTAATTTATAGAGCCGTTATTAAAGGAAAAGAAAAATGGAAGTTGAGTGATAAGCGCTCAGTAATCGAGTGGAGCCACTTAAAGCGATGGTCAGAGGGGCTCCATCTTAACCGACTTGTCATTTAACTGACAATAATGGGACCGGCCGGCGGGCAGCACTGCTGCATTACAGTGCCCGAGAGCGGTGCGGTGCCAGCTGGCGCTGCTGTTGCCTTTTAGGATGAACTACTCTGGCATGGGTGAGTTTGCCCTGAAATGGACTGGCATCCTATTCTCGGCTGATTCCTGCGCTGTGTCCGGTGCTGCAAGGATAGGCTCCATCTCCTCCCTACAGTTCAGCTAGATAGATAACTATATGTAATGCATACATAGGAAAAATAGCACTGGATTAAATAATATGAACTTCATCAAGGAAGGACAGATAAAAATAAACAGCACTCTAAGCTAGAATAATGAGGAAGGCACTATATTAAATAAATGAGTAATAATAGGGATAGAAGAAAACAGACGTGAATGTCAATATATGACAGACAGATAAGTTTTTTATACATAGGTAAAAAGCCTCTGTGTCAAATAGATATATGTATATCAAAAATACAGATTGAAATGTACAGTAGATATGAAAGACAGTATGTGATAGATAGATAGGAAAGGTGCTATATAAAAGATAGAAAGATAGATTTGAAATACACTATATATTAGATAGATAGATAGGGAAAGGTACTATATAATAGAAAAAGATAAATATGAACAGTGATATATGATAGACAGATAGATGTGAAAGACACTATATAAAAGACAGATAACAAAAATACGTTTATTATAGATGGGTAGAGAAAAGCTAAGCAAAATGACACCTTTTATTGGCTAACTAAAAAGATTACAATATGCAAGCTTTCGAGGCAACTCAGGCCTCTTCTTCAGGCAAAGATGTAATGTAATCATAACGTAATTATATATAGGTAAAAAGCCACTGTGTGGAACAGATGTAAGGCACTATATCAAAAATACAAATTGAAATATAAACATGAAAGGCACTATATAATAGATATGAAAGGCACTATATATAAGGTAGATAACAAAAATATGTTTATCTGTGTGGAACAGATGTAAGGCACTATATCAAAAATAGAAATTGAAATATAAACATGTAAGGCACTATATAATAGATAGATAGATAGAAATCCTTTTCTTAATTCGTGACCTGTTTTTGCTGCTAATTAACTCCTTTTCCATTCCTTTTAACTGACTTGTACTATATAATAGATAGATAGATAGATATGTAAGGCACTATATAATAGATAGATACGAAAGGCACTATATATAAGGTAGATAACAAAAATATGTTTATTATATATAGGTAAAAAGTCACTGTGTGGAACAGATGTAAGGCACTATATCAAAAATACAAATTGAAATATAAATAGGAAAGGCACTATATAATAGATAGACAGATATGAAAGGCACTATATATAAGGTAGATAACAAAAAGACATTTATTATAGATGGGTAAAAAGCCACTATGTGAAATAGATGAAAGGCACTATATCAACATCCATCCATCCATCCATTTTCCAACCCGCTGAATCCGAACACAGGGTCACGGGGGTCTGCTGGAGCCAATCCCAGCCAACACAGGGCACAAGGCAGGGAACCAATCCTGGGCAGGGTGCCAACCCACCGCAGCTATATCAACATACAGATTGAAATATAAATATGAAAGGCACTATATAATAGATAGATAAATATGAAAGGTGCTATATAACAGATAACATGAAAGGTACTAGATCCATGATAGAGAACTATAAAAGGCGCTATATGCCATAGATGGGCAGGTAAAGAACAGCACTATATTATAGAGAGATTAGAATGGCTCTATTTTAAATAAGTAATGATAAGCACTACATTAAGAAGGGATAGGACAAAGAAAAGCATGATATTATAGACAATTAAGAAAGGCGCTATATTAAATAGATGAGTTGTGATATTCGACATGCCAAGGGACAGACAGATAGATAAGAGAGAGAGATAAAAGGCACAATGTAAAAGAAAACAAAAAAGAAAACAGTGAATTATAGAGAGATAAAAGGGCACTGTGTAAAATAGGCAATAAATCAAAGATACAGATATGAAAGGAAGTATATGATAAGGTGGACAAATAGATAAGAAAGGTGCTTTATCAGAGACAGCTGTGAAAGGCGCTATATCCCATTGATAGGTAAAGAGTGGCACTACAGTGTATTATAGACACTGCCCTAAATTAATAACAGGCACTACATCAGGGATGGATGAATGGAGGAAAGAACAGCACTCTGTTATAGATAAATAAGAAAGGCGCTATACAGGTAACGATGGGCTCAGTATCAGAGGTAGAGAGATAAAGTCAATAGAGAAGAGAGAGAGGGAGATATGAAAGGTACCCTATAATAGGTAACAAAGAGTAGTAGATTACAGAGAGGTAAAAAGAGATGCCAGGCGCTATATCAAAAATACAGATATGAATGATAGTCATGAGAGGATGGTAGGTGAGCAGACATGTGAAAAGTACTCGATCAGGAGAGACAGATGAGAGAATCTTTATGACAGACAGACAGACAGAGAGAGCCGACTGACACAGTGCTGCTGAGATGTTGTCTTTCTGGCCGGCTCTCCCATCTCTTACTAAACGTAATTTCTATCTATCTACAGTATCTATCATACAGAGGACTTGTGACACTCATTTTTTTGCTCATTGAGGTCCTTCTCACTCGGTTCCCCAGTTTGGCCAGACGGGCCCCCCTCTTGAGAGAGTCCTGGTTGTTCCAAACCTCTTTGTGCTTCACGAGGCCGCTGTGCTCCTTGTCCTGGTTGTGCCTCACCACAGTTTGATGGTGGATGTGTAGAGAGAGTCACCTGGACCTCATGGTCTGGTGTGTGTCCTGACGTGCACTGGGAATTGGGGGGCTTTCTTACACACAGGCTCATGTGTGCCTTTCACAATGATGTCCAATGAGTTCCGTTTGTAACTTTCTACAAACATCTCGAGGAGGATTGAAGCACCCAGGATGGACCTGAGCACAGTCTGGAGTGACGCAGGAAAGGCTCTGTACATGTCTAGGTGTAAATTGATAGGCAAAAATGGCAAATTTATTCCTTTAAGATAAAAGAAAAACTACATTACAATAAAGAGTGAAGCAAACTTTCTGAATTCACTGTAAACAACAAAAAAAATCCAATGATCCATCCACACGTTTCCCAAACCTAACAAATCCTCCACAGATCTGGGAGCCTCTCCTAGCGGCGTGGAGCTCAAGGCATAGCTGGACCCCCTCAGACACACCGGGGGGCTAACTCAGACTTGCTAATGAACCTGCCACAAACATTTTAGGGGATGTGAGAGGAAAGCAACACAGCTTTAGAAATAAAATACAGAAGCACAGGGAGAGCATGAAGTCTGCACACTGAATGGAACCAAACAGGAGAGGCACAAACAGTTCAGTCCGAAAATTCAAACCATCCCTTTATACTATGACTAATAAGAATGAAAATCTGCAGCCACTGCCTCTCTTTAAGACTTTGGTGTAAAGCATTTAAAAAAGAAGAAGAAACTAAAAAAATGTCCAATCCTTAAGACAACAATCTAAGTAAAGCACAATAAAACATAAACAGTAAAGAGGCAAATAAAACAAAACTTTCATTTCCACTTTCACATAAAGAAAAACAAATGCGTGAGCCATCGATTCGCATCACTGGGAACAGTAATGTCACATAAAGTGCGCTGCTTGGACTTCTCCTGTTATTAGGCACACGGTGCAGCACATCACGTCACGCCAGCACCATTCATTAAGGCCGTTCTTGAAGATGCGTCTCATCGCTTGGAGAAAGGAGCCTGCAGGTTAATCAATAAGGCCGTAAAATAGCCAGAAATCACTCGGCAAAAGAAAGCATTAATATAAAACACACACACGCTAACTTTCTATCTGAGCCACCGGAGATCACTTAAAGGGCACCTGATCTTCATTATACTCAGCTAAAAAGAGACCTCCTAGTACACAGAAAGATAGATGTGTAAGGCACTATATAATAGATAGACAGATAGAGATATGAAAAGGCACTATATGATAGATAGATATAGATATGAAAGACACAATATAATAGATAGATAGATGTGAAAGGCACTATATAATATTTATATTTTTAGATAGATGAAAAGGCACTATATGATTGATAGATAGATAGACGTGAAAGGCACTATATAATATTTATATTTTTAGATAGATAGATGAAAAGGCACTATATGATTGATAGATAGATAGACGTGAAAGGCACTATATAATATTTATATTTTTAGATAGATAGATGAAAAGGCACTATATGATTGATAGATAGATAGACGTGAAAGGCACTATATAATATTTATATTTTTAGATAGATAGATGAAAAGGCACAATATGATAGATAGATAGATAGATGAAAAGGCACTATATGATAGATAGATAGACGTGAAAGGCACTATATAATATTTATATTTTTAGATAGATAGATGAAAAGGCACTATATGATTGATAGATAGATAGACGTGAAAGGCACTATATAATATTTATATTTTTAGATAGATGAAAAGGCACAATATGATAGATAGATAGATAGATGAAAAGGCACTATATGATAGACAGAAAAGGTTCATATGATAGACAAATGGATGTGACTGTCACTATAAAATAGATAGATTGAAATTAGTGGATTACTTTGTCACCACTATTCCAATACAATCCTCCTACACCACACACAAATTCCAACAATTGCTTGTAATATACAGAAATTAAAACAATTTCATGATTCACAAACATTGATAGATAATTTGCATATATAGAATAAATGACCCCCACCACTGTGTTTTTTTTGTTTCTTTTCCTCCCACTGCAGTCTTAACACAAGTTTACTTGTTCAAAATCAGCTCACTCCCTAGAATACAACCCAGCATTTCTCCAATGGCTCAAATTTCACCAAACATTTCCATGTTGTTAATCCACTTCTAGCAGGTGAACTCGAGTTTTTGTCTTTTTTTTTACAAGAACTTTAAACCATAGCACCACATCAGTCACCATGAAGTCTTTATCTTTGGTGCTTCTTTTGCTCTGATCCAGCACTTTACCTCCTTCAGTTTTCTGTCTGCCATCTTTGTAAGTCAGAGCGTGGAAACTTTGGATTTGTGGTGACTGCCCTAGAAACCTACAGCTTTAGATAGTTAGAAAAGCACAACACACACTAAGGAAAGATAAAATTATATGAAAGACACTATAAGATAGATAGATAGATAGATAGATAGATAGATAGATAGATAGATAGATAGATAGATAGATAGATAGATAGATAGATAGATAGATAGACCCCTGCCTCTCTGGGATCTTACTCAGGAAATGGTGGGTTTGGGAAACTGACAGATGTATGGATGAAAGGTACCATATGATAGATGTGAAAGACACGATATGGTTGATAGATGAACAGATAAATGTCAAAGGCACTATATGATTGATTGATTGATTGATATTAATGAAAGACACACTATAAGATAGATAGATAGACAGATAGATAGTCCTCACAACAAGGCAATGAGAAGGCCAGGCTTCCTATCCCAGGTCAGCCCTGCATGGACTTTGCATGTTCTCCCTGTGACGTGTGCATTTCCTCCCACACTCCAAACACATGCAGGTTAGTTGGATCAGCAATGCTTAATTTGCCGCTTATATTTTTATGTGTGTGTGTGTGTGTCTCTGTGTTCAACTTGCCTTGGTTGTGTGCCCTGTCCAGGAACTGTTCCTGCCTCATGTATTGTAGTTGCTGGGATAGGCTCCAGCTTCCTTGCAAGTCTACTCAGGATATAGCGGGTCTGGAAAACAAATGTATTGATGGATGAATGAAAGGCAATATAGATAGCCGAGAAAGGAGCAATATTTTTGGTATTTGCTATACTGTATTAATCTCCAATAGGTTGATAGATGTGAAATGCACTACATAACAGATGGAGAGAAATGAAAGGTGCAATAGATAGATAGATAAATGTGAAAGGCACTTTTTAGATAGATAGATAGATAGATAGATAGATAGATAGATAGATAGATAGATAGATAGATAGATAGATAGATATTACGTTTAGTATAACAGGCAGGATAGATAGATAGATAGATAGATAGATAGATAGATAGATAGATAGATAGATAGATAGATAGATAGATAGATAGATAGATAGATAGATAGATAGTGGAAGACACTATATGATAGATAGACAGATAGATATTATGTTTAGTATAATAGGCAAGATAGATAGATAGATAGATAGATAGATAGATAGATAGATAGATAGATAGATAGATAGATAGATAGATAGATAGATAGATAGATAGGAAAGGCACTATATAATGATACCTCATTTGTTCCCAGACAAATAAAACTTGTCATTTAGCAGAAGCCCCTTGAATTCTGACAGATTATGGCAAACAGCAGACCACCTCTCCAATGCCCACTGAACGGCTACAAAGACAGAGCAGCAGGGTCTGTGCCAGCTCGGACAGGCACCACTCCTCCTCAGCTTAACCTCCAGCCGAGTCTAAGATGCGGCCGCCCGCTAAATGCCAGCATACAATGTAAAGCCCCCTACCTTGAATTCCTCGAGTATCTTATAGGTTTTGCCGCGGTATTCACAGAAGTTTTTAACTTCCTTGCATTCGGGGCAGCAGCCGTTGTGCTCCACTTTGGTACACTTGGGGTGGATTTTGGGGCACTCCGGTTGGTCGCAGACAGGCCCGTCCTCGGTGCAGACACAGGGGCAGTTGGAGTGGCCAGGAAAGAACCGCTCCCCGAGTTTGTAGACGAAGCCGCTGTCGTCCACACAGCCTTTGCCTCGATAGTCATCAAAGATGAGGTTGTCATTATTGGCGGTCTGGTCGCCCTCGTCAGCCGGGTAGTCTTCGTGATTGATGGCTGCTGAAGTGACCATTGCAGGGAGCGCTAAAAGGAGGACAGAAGCTACTTGAACAAGAAGAGCCATCCTTCCACGCAGACTTCCTAGACATCAAAAAATCAGGTCTTAATCACAGACCGGCGTACACAGCAGTCACACAGAGGCGAACAAGTGGCGGCTTTGGAAGCAGAAACAAAAAACAAAACCAAAAACAGACTGCAGAGAAGCATAGGAAGTGCGGAATGTCATGTGAACTTAAAGGAAGGCAGCTGATTCACACGGCGCTGAAATCCGTCATCTACTCTTTTATAGACGGGGGATATGGACATTTAAAAAAAAATAAAAATAAAAGAGGGCGGGGGGCAGCAAATACACAGGACAGATGTAAAAGATTCTAAAGAAAAAGAAAAGCGTGAATGACGCGGCTTGACAGGTTTACACCACTCGGAAAGGACATTACAAGTTGCTCCTTTTTTAGCCGCTCGGCATAACGGAGTTAAGTTCTCGCCGTACTGACGTGGTGATGCTCGGTCATCGGCGCATCTGTGTCACAAAATTGAGGATCATCTGCTGATCAGATCCCAGCGCGCTCGGGTTTACCTTCGGAAGCTCCAGAATTTAAGAGAATAAACCCGCGGCATTCAGTTATCGTGGCAGCGGGATTTTGTTTTATGCAAGTGACTGTCCATTGCGACAAGGGACATTTGTCTTTTTTTTTTTCATTAAGGCATTGGCTTGCTATCCCATCTGGTAAATAAACGATCTATGAACGGAGCAAAGCAAAACAGAAAAGTCGGCACCCTTGGGTGTGTTTTAACATCTCAAAACGTTACGTTTAAAACGTGGAAAACAACGACCGTGTGAGAAAAGCCGGAGTTTGTGTAAAGAAACGGAAGCCCGACCGATGCCACTCATTGCAAATAAAGGCGGCGTCGCACAATCGAGGGAACAGCCGTTTATTATTTTATTTTTTTAATTTTTTAGCCGAATGGTGACCACATACACAGCAAAAAAGACGAATGCAAAGTTTCAGCAATTGTGTTCCGCCACAGACAAAGCGTGTAATGGTTTTCTACATGAATTTACAAAAAAAAAATCGCAATAGTCATACTTACCACGGGGGGCAAAAAACAACATCAGTTAACAAAAAAAAAAAAAAAGTATTAATTAGGAATTAGTCCAGGTTTGGCACTCCCGTATTGCTCAGACTCATTATATGACTGGAAACTTTACGCGACATTGTTGACAGATAAGAGAAAACGGAACACATCCCTGGTTTTGTAAGTCGTCGCCACCCCTGCAAAAATACACACGTATTTATAAAAAGAAATATTTAACACAAATGAATTCATGAAGTAGATGGTCAGTAACGGTGCTCCTCGTACAACAGCGTCTTTTCTTGGGTGAAGCGAAATCTGTACCCGTGTTTGGCTTGCATTTTAAATTTCTAGCAGAAATGATTTGCAAAATCCACAAATCTTCTTTGGCAATCCAGTAGAAAAAAAAAGTTGCCTTACGTCGTAACAAACGGGATTAATACTCCTTCACCGCAATCTTCAAGTCAAAGACTCAAGACTTGGGAATACTGCAGACATTTAGCTCGGAGATCCGAGTGGTCCTCCTATCGTCCCAGCAAAATGCGGGGAGTGGGAAATAAAAAGGCGTAGAACTGCAAAAGTTTAAAGCCTTCGACGGGAAGAAAATCTTGTAACGGTCACAAAATAATGCCGCTCCTTCCTTCGGGAATCCGGGCACATCCGCTCGCACATGACGGCGAGAAGAACTCGAACCACAGTCGTCCGCAGATTCCTCGGACTGAGCTCGCCGGCTGCGTTTTCAGAAAGGGCGGGGCGCGAACAACAACAGCCGTTCGTGCAGCGAGGCGGACTCTGCGCGCCGTGAGTGTTCGGCTGCGGTTCCGTACGAGGCGGCTTGCACTTCAGCGCAACGGGCAGCGCCGGCTCGCCCGCACGTCATGGTCTATACATGCAGAACTGCACTGCCTCCCTTCAGCAAAACTATCGAATTGATTCGGCGATTTCTCATCCGTCCTTAACGCCGCGGCGCTCCTGACTCACCCAGCCAGAGGATTGAGGATGCGTTTATTAATCAGTTAATGCTGTCTGGAGAGGGAAACTGGTAACAGGCAAGCAAATAAATAAGCACCTTATATATGTATATTTCTAATAATTAAAAAATTTAAATTGACAAATGGGTTTCTGTTTTTAAAAGTTCAAACAAATAATTGTAACTCTTCGCATTTACACATCTGATTGGTTTCATTCAAATCAGACCCACAATTTCCTCAGGCTGCTGACAGCGTCCTGCTGCTACTTCACTCTGTAGTGGACATGCCGTTAAGCGCCTGTTTAATGCAACACACATTTGGTGACAATTGATCAAACTTGTCCAGAAGAAGGAAAAAAAAAATCATAAACAAGCGGAGGATCACACATGCAGACCAAATTAACCTTGAAAGCATTGCTGCAGTTGCTTTGGTCTTACTGAGAAAGTCCTGTAGGCGTCGCTGTTTCACTTTCTTTTATTAAAGCCTTCCGCTGACTTAACAGAAAGATAAAGAAAAGCGAAGAGAGACCTGACGTGTGCGAAGAGGAAAGGAATAGCTGCATATGTCACACACACACACACACATGTTGGAACATACAGGGTATGTGTTACAACATTATTAATACGAATAACATTTTACATGTATATATATATATATATTTATATATATACACACACACACAACATGTTGGAACATACAGGGTATGTGTTACAATATTATTAATATTAATTAATAATTAATTTAATAATTCATTACATTTATATAGCACTTTTCTCAATACTCAAAGCGCTATCCACACAGGGAGGAACCGGGAAGCGAACCCACAATCTTCCACAGTCTCCTTACTGCAAAGCAGTAGCACTACCACTGCGCCACCTGTGAGGACAATTATTAATAAGAATAACATTTTACATGTGTATATATATACACACACACACACACATATATATATATATATATACACACATACATACATACTGTACATATACACACATAAATACATATACATATTGGTTGTGGCCAAGTGCAGAAATGACAGTCGAACTGATCAATATTTGGAGCATCAACTGGGTCCAACATAAATCAAACTAACCCCCGTCTTGGCGTATTTGCCCAAGCTAGGGGCAACAAAAAGCAAGAGACACAATGGAAAAAAAAAAGAGAAAACAAAATCGCTTTAGGGATTGTCAACGCTTCAGGTGCTCTGTCACGCATGTTGTCGGTCACCCAAGTGACACTCTCATCCGTACCCCACGGGTCCTTAAAGGCAACGCCCCAGAATGGGCGGAGTCAAGTGCCCTTACTTGACAGCTTTGCCTTGCTGCAGAAGAGAAGGAAGAGGAGGCTGTTAGTGATAGCGCCCCCTCCCGTTCCAGGCCCGGCCTTAGGCATAGGCGAAGTAGGCGACCACCTAGGGCCCCGGCGTCCGGGGGGCCCCGGATCGACGGCGGCCAGGCCCCCGGCCCGCCCCTCCCCTCGCATGTTTAAATCACGTGGGCCAGCAGGGTGATGACCTCATAATGTTACAAGAAAACGTCTCCTTGGTCTAATTTTCACGCATTTCGCAGAGCTTCCAGGGGGGCTCCGCCCCCCTCAGGGGGCCCCTGGACCCCCCTTTCGCCTAGGGCCCCATAATACCTAAGACCAGGCCTGCCCGTTCTGATGGGTTATTACATACCTTGTTCAAGCTAGGAGGAGATCCTTAGATGTACACGAGTGACAATATACTGTATATACACTATATACAACAGCCGAATATATATATATATATATATATATATATATATCCAGCCATCTTCCAAACCCACTTGTCCAGCACAAGCATTGGGTGCAAGGTAGGAACAACATCTGGACAGGACTCCAGTCCGTCACTGAATGAACAGCCACACACTTTGGTGGGCTGGCAATACTAAATTGACCCCAAGTGTCACACCTGTGGATTGTGGGAGAAGGCCAGAGCACCTGGTAATATACTATATATTATTACTGTATATATAGTATATGGGGGACAAATACATACATAAATAAATAAATAAATAAAGTTTTATCTATCTATCTCTATATCATATACAGTATATATATATTTATAAATGTATATTTACTGTATCTCTATCTATCTCTAGATTATATATATTATATATATATATATATATATATATATGGAAGAGAGGGTCTGCGATACGGTTTGCATATTTGCAGTTGGAGATCCATGAAGGGAGAAAAAACAAATCACGTATCATAAAATAGTTTATTCCTGAGCTTTCAACCCCTATCAGGGGTCTTCATCAGAGGATAATGCTTAGACTTACAAGAATCAAAGGCAATATATAGCAACACATTCAGTGGGGGGTGGGTGGAGGTGACTAAGTCAGTATGATCAAGGGGGGGGGGTTGTATAGTTTAATATATGTATATCTACTGTGTATCTATCTATATACATATTTATTTAGATAGATAGATAGATAGATAGATAGATAGATAGATAGATAGATAGATAGATAGATAGATAGATAGATAGATATGAAAGGCACTATATAATAGATAGATAGATAGATAGATAGATAGATATGAAAGGCACTATATAATAGATAGATAGATAGATAGATAGATAGATAGATAGATAGATAGATAGATAGATAGATAGATAGTCACAGAACCCACTGGGGCAAGAGGGGGTCGCTGTCACTAACATTCTCTTCTCTCCCCCCAGCACTAAGACACAATCCAATGAGGGCATTTAGCCCCCCACTTCTGGTTTGAGCCTAGATGGCTGTACTGAGAGGCTGTGTCTTTTGCCACCAAAGAGGTGTGAGTTTCTCCAGGATGGCACATCAATACGTGTCTCCCATTGCCAGAAGGTTTGCTGTGTCTCCCAGCACAGTCTCAAGGGCATGGAGGAGATTCCAGGAGACAGACAGTCAGTTACTCTAAGAGAGCTGGACAGGGCCATAGAAGGTCCTTAACCCATCAGCAGGGCCCTCTGGTATCTGCTCCTTTGGACAATCAGGAACAGGATGAGCACTGGCAGAGCCTACAAAATGACCTCCAGCAGGCAGGCAGGCCACTGGTGTGAATGTCTCTGAGCAAACAATCAGAAACAGACTTTGAGGGTGGCCTAAGGGCCCAACAATGCCCTCTAGTGGGCACCGTGGAGCTCGATTGGCATTGGCCATAGAATAGCAGAACTGGCAGGTCCACCACTGGCAGGCGCCCTGTGCTTTTCACAGATGAGAGCAGGTTCACCCTGAGCACATGTGACAAATGTGAAAGGGTCTGGAGAAGCTGTGGAGAACGTTATGTTGACTTGTGACATCGTCCAGCATGACCAGTTCGGTGGGGGGGTCAGTGATGGTCAATCTGGGGAGGCATATCCATGGGGTGACTGAGGCGCAGACCTCTACAGGCTAGACAACGGCACCTTGACTGCCATTAAATATCGTGATGAAATCCTTGGCCCCATGGAGCTCTGCAAGAAACCGGAGCACCGCTCTAACCCAGGGGGGTGGCCATCTAGCATCCAGGAGAAGGTATTGCATCATCTAGGGCTTCTCCCCCTGAATATACAGTGAATATACAGTGAAGGGGGTCCGGCTGGGCATCGACCCTGGCCATCTGACACAATATATATTATATATTATATGTATGGGGCGGCACAGTGGCACTGCTGTCTCGGAGTAAGCAGGCCTGGGTTTGCTTCCCAGGTTCTCCCTGCGTGGAGTTTGCATGTTCTCCCCATGTCTGAGTGGGTTTCCTCCGGCGCTCCGGTTTCCTCCCACAGTCCAAAGACGTGCAGGTTAGGTGCATTGGCGATCCTAAATTGTCCCTAGTGTGTGTTTGGTCTGTGGGTGTGTGTGTGCCCTGCAGTGGGTTGGCACCCTGCCCAGTGTGGTTTTGTTTCCTGCCTTGCGCCCTGTGTTGGCTGGGATTGGCTCCAGCAGACCCCCGTGACCCTGTAGTTAGGATATAGCGGGTTGGATAATGGATGGAAGGATGGATGGATATTATATGGTATATTATATATATTATATCACGCATAGACATCGGAGGTCTCCTCTAAGAGCTGGGGAAAGGTACGCAATAACCCACCGAGATTAAAGGGGGGGCTTCTGCTGACTTTGTCCTATTGTTGTTCTTTCCTCACAGCTCTGAGAAGTTGCCTGGTAAGGGCTCTTAACCCCAGCCCTTCTGGAAATTGTGCTATAAACGAATGTGCGGCGAAGATAAAGGCCAGGAGACTGGATGGAGCTACACGGCGGAGCACGTGACTCTCGAAAAATCCTTCAGAAGGAAGAAATCTCTGATTGGGATGGCGCATTGGTGCTGTTTTTCGTTAGTTTTCTTTATTTTGCTTGTTTTAATAACAATAATAATAATACTACATTTTACTTTCCCGTGCTTGTGACGATTAAAAGGGATGACCCAGTTGGCATCCCAACATTTTGACTGTTTCCAGTCTGTCCTTCTACTACCCGATTACAATATAATATAATATAATATAATATAATATAATATAATATAATATTCCTGTGGTGGGTTGGCACCCTGCCCGGGATTGGTTCCTGCCTTGTGCCCTGTGTTGGCTGGGATTGGCTCCAGCAGACCCCCGTGACCCTGTGTTCGGATTCAGTGGGTTAGAAAATGGATGGATGGATAATATAATATAATATAATATAATTTTTAATAATAATAATAATTTTTTGCATTTATATAGCGCTTTTCTCACTACTCAAAGCGCTCAGCAATTGCAGGTTAAGGGCCTTACTTAAGGGCCCAACAGAGCAGAGTCCCTATTGGCATTTACGGGATTCGAACCAGCAACCTTCCGATTGCCAGTGCAGATCTCTAGCCTCAGAGCCACCACTCCGCCCTATATAATATAATATAATATAATATAATATAATATAATATAATATAATATAATATAATATAATATAATATAATATAATATAATATACATACACATACAGTAATCTCCCGCTCTATTGCGGTTCAGCTATCGCACCCCGATATCTTGTGGAAAAATTCAGTAAGTACATCCTACCTGTAGTGTACTTTGCAGCCAATTCATAACAAAGCATACGGTTTTCAGCAGACAAAGAGTTTCGCGTTATAGCACTCAGATGATTTCTTACAAAGCCCGTTATTGGCTGAAAGAGGAGGAGACTCAACCAATCAGAGTGGATTTTATTCTCTTGCGCTCTGATTAGCTGCTGCTAATGTGGTGTAATCTCGCAAGAACAGCGAGTGTGGGTCCCTGACAAATCGCGTATCACGTTCCTTGCTTGTGGTCCGACTTTTGTGAGCAAACTTTTGTGAACTTTTCGTTTTGTTTTAAGCCCTACGATGACTCCCAAGCGTCCTGCATCTTGTAAGCCTTCTGGTAGCAGTGAGCCTAAGCGCCAGAGGAAGACCTTGACCATACAGGAGAAGGTAAAACTGATGATGATTATTATATTGTTACTCATATCTTTAGCCCGACATCTGTGTATCATATGTGTACCCAAAGTGTGTTTTAATAAGTTTTCATGTGTTTAAAGCGTGTAGGAGAGGTTTTTAAGGGTTAAACTATAAAAAAAAATGTGGTCTTTCTATATCACGGATTTTCAGCTATTGCGGGCGGGTCTGGAATGTAACTTCCGCGATAGGCGGGGGATCACTATATATATATATATATATATATATATATATATATATATATATATATATATATATATATTCACGGCATTCGAAGTCTGTGTCACAATCTGATAGTGTGGGTGGTTACCTACCAGGTAACGCTTGTGGTTGGCCAGCAATCTGCTAACATCCGCCACGGTGCCCTCAGTTTGTGAGGAGCAGATCATAGAATGGTTGAAATAGTTTACTGTCAAATAAATGCAAAGAGTACACGACACGTGTTTCGCCCTCATTCTGGGCTCATCAGGTGTATACACTCCACTGCACTCCCTCTCGGGAATCGAACCTCGGACGTCAGCGGCGATGCCCCTAACGTTGCGCCACGGAGTGTGGTTCGTTTATTTGACAGCATGTAGAGGGAGTGCAGTGGAGTGTGTACACCTGATGAGCCCAGAATGAGGGCGAAACACGTGTCGTGTACTCTTTGCATTTATTTGACAGTAAACTATTTCAACCATATATATATATATATATACACACACACATATATACACATATATAAAACATGCAATAACTGAGGAAACATCTTTGCAGACGCGAGTCATCAATAAGACTCTGATGATTAACACACAGGGCAGCTAGGCAGAAGAAGTGAGTTGAAAAGGCCAGCAATCAGAATTGACGACATGGATATTCATCCGTGCTCTGCAGAGGGAGGAAGAGGAGAGACATTTAGGGACGGCGCCATCTGCTGACTCAGGATGGAATTATCATTTGACAAGCCCCAAAGTTATAAATTAATAGTAATATACCGTGTATCTACTCTCTCTATATATATAAAATCCTAAGCCTTAAAGTGCAACGATTTTATGTCACGTTTTTTGTCACACTTTAAATCGGGCTTATTTTAAAACCTACATATATAAGTTTGGTATCATTCTTTTCAGAATTTATCGAACATTTGACTTCCAGTTATTTAATTTGTCCAATTACTTTTGAGCCCCTGAAATGAAGAAGGGATTGTGTTCAAAAAATGCTTTAGTTGCCTCACATTTTTATGTAATCGTTTTGTTCACCCCACTGAATTAAAGCTGAAAGTCTGCACTTCAACTGCATCGGAGTTGTTTCATTTAAAATTCATTGTGGTAATGTACAGAACCAAAATGAGAAAAAAGTGGTCTCTGTCCAAATATTTATGGCCCTAACTGTATATACTAGCTGTGCTATCCATCTAAGATGGATTTAAATGTAAGCAGTCAATGTAGACCTCAGCGTTAGTCTTTGCGGTGTGTAGGTCTCAGTTATATGCCATTTAGTACAAGAAGCTGCTAACTGGTAGATCCCCATTTAACGCGTATTCACACAAAGCTGGCCAGTATATACAAAAAGTAGCATTTTGTTGCCCCCTAGTGGTGTCAAAATAGGAATTGCAGGAGCCGCCATCTTGCTCTGGTGCCTGTGGCCCAATGGCGTCTGTTGTTAAATATTACCTATGCGCAGTACAAATTGGGCAATGTTGTAAAAAAGTCATTTTATTGAGCAGAGATCACACACACGATGCAAACTGGACAGAGAGTTGTCTCCTAAAATATGTAGTGCTGATCGGGCAGTGTCAGGACGCTGAAGGTACTGCGTGTGTGGCAGGCAGCACAGATCGGGTAGCGACAGTCTGTGTCATCTCGGCCAAATGGCAGGGGCGGAGCTTGAGGAGAAGCTTGAGGAGGAGGAGGCAGCAATGTCCGCTTTCTTCCAGATGCTGCTCCTCCATTCCAAAGAGGGGAAACAGACACCGCATGAGAAATGTTCCACCCCCTTGCTATTCAGTTTAAGAAACACACCAAAAAAATAAAATAAAATAAAATAAAATCTCATGTGAGCCTGCGTGGTGAGACCACTGGGTGAGACTGACGGCACCCTGTCACTCTGAGACGATGAAGATTTATGTGGCATCTCTGTTACAGGGCATCATGTTCTTCATGCTGAACTGAATGCTTCCATGCTAAAACAAAGCTGAATTTTAAAGAGATGGACTCTGATCCTCTTTGTTAATAAAATGTTTAAAAAAACAAAAAAAAGGGGGGGGGGCGTTATGCCCAATTGGTTCACTGAAGTAGTCGGAGCCTACAAGATGGGCGCATAGCAGGACCACCACACAGAAAGCAGAGCCATAGAGCCACTCCTGCTGGGCCACTTAGAGCCCCCAATCAACCTAACAGCACGTCTGGCAACTCCAAGAGGAAACAGAAGTTCTGGAGAAAAACTCCAAACAGAGAGACACGCTGGGAATGAAAGCAAAGTCAACGTCCTGTGAGGCGTCCGCACAACCTGCTGAGCCACTGGCGATAGCCAGCCATCTTATAAATGAACAAGAGGTCCTCTGGTCAAGTGTCTCGGCTTAATATGGTGGAGCACATGTATCTGCACGAATAACACGCTTTACGTTTCTACAACTATAAGTGAGCAGGTGGAGATAGCGGAGAAAAATGGAAAAAAGTTGCATGTGGGTCATAGGACCTTCATTACATTGGCAGCCATGGCTGATCCATAGTTTGAATGGCTGTGAAAGATCAGCACGAGAGAAAAAGAGAAAATCGACACAGTGAAGAGGCTGAAATGTGGCAACGCGGTGGGTGGAAGAAATCAAGGGCACCAATTAGGAGACGCCAGCCATTTCATGGCACTGGACGCTTTCAGAAATGTTTTTGCTGTTGTTCAGCATTAGTCTCCATTTGTGCATGTTGTGGTTTGTTTTTTCTGTTTTCAGTAAATTCAGGTCATTAATATATTACCTAAAGCATCCATCCATCCATCCATTTTCCAACCCGCTGAATCCGAACACAGGGTCACGGGGGTCTGCTGGTGCCAATCCCAGCCAACACAGGACACAAGGCAGGAACCAATCCCGGGCAGGGTGCCAACCCACCGCAGACCTAAAACACCAAGGGGGCAAATAAAATTCCTTTAAAGGAAATACACTGAAGAGAAAAGAACGGAATTAATGGCTTCTTATATATAAATGTCTATGTGTGGAAGTGTGTCTGTCTGTCTGTATGGCCCGGCAGGGCAAGGCTACAGCATGAAGCGTGAAAAGAGAAACTCGCTTAGCGGCTGATAGACAACGGAGGCGATTGTCTGATTGAAGAGCCAGAATCCATTCATTCTAGGACCCCAGGCTTTATACAGCACAGGCTAACACAGCTAGTTATATCTACAGTTAGGTCCATAAATATTTGGACAGAGACAACTTTTCTCTAAGTTTGGTTCTGTACATTACCACAATGAATTTGAAATGAAACAACTCCGATGCAGTTGAAGTGCAGACTTTCAGCTTTAATTCAGTGAGGTGAACAAAACGATCGCATAAAAATGTGAGCAACTAAAGCATTTTTATAACACAATCCCTTCTTCATTTCAGTGGCTCAAAAGTAATTGGACAATTGACTCTTTGGCTATTTCATGGGCAGGTGTGATCAAGTCCGTCGTTATGTCCTTATTAATTAAGCAGATAAAAGGCCTGGAGTTGATTTGAGGTGTGGTGCTTGCATGTGGAAGATTTTGCTGTGAACAGACAACATGCGGTCAAAGGAGCTCTCCATGCAGGTGAAAGAAGCCATCCTTAAGCTGCGAAAACAGAAAAAACCCATCTGAGAAATTACTACAATATTACGAGTGGCAAAATCTCCAGTTTGGTCCATCCTGAGAAAGAAAGCAAGCACTGGTGAACTCAGCAACGCAAAAAGATCTGGACGTCCACGGAAGACAACAGTGGTGGATGATCACAGAATCATTTCCACGGTGAAGAGAAACCCCTTCACAACAGCCAACCAAGTGAACAACACTCTCCAGGAGGTAGGCGGGCGTATCGATATCCAAGTCTACCATAAAGAGAAGACTGCATGACAGTAAATCCAGAGGGTGCACTGCAAGGTGCAAGACACTCATAAGCCTCAAAAATAGAAAGGCTAGATTGGACTTTGCTCAAGAACATCTAAAAAAGCCAGCACAGTTCTGGAAAAACATTCTTTGGACAGATGACACCAAGATCAACGTCTACCAGAATGATGGCAAGAAAAAAGTATGGAGAAGGCGTGGAACAGCACATCATCCAAAGCATAGCACATCATCTGTAAAACATGGTGGAGGGAGGCAGTGTGATGGCTTGGGCGTGCATGGCTGCCAGTGGCACTGGGACACTAGTGTTTATTGATGATGTGACACAGGACAGAAGCAGCCGAATGAATTCTGAGGTGTTCAGAGACATACTGTCTGCTCAAATCCAGCTAAATACAGCAGTCAAATTGATTCATGATACAGATGGACAATGACCCAAAACATACAGCCAAAGCAACCCAGGAGTTTATTAAAGCAAAGAAGTGGAAAATTCTGGAATGGCCAAGTCAGTCGCCTGATCTTAACCCAACTGAGCAGGCATTTCACTTGTTGAAGACTAAACTTCAGACAGAAAGGCCCACAAACAAACAGCAACTGAAAGGCCTGGCAGAGCATTAAAAAGGAGGAAACCCAACATCTGGTGATGTCCAGGAGTTCAGGACTTCAGGCTGTCATTGCCAGCAAAGGGTTTTCAACCAACTATTAGAAATGAACATTTGATTTCCAGTTATTTCATTTGTCCAATTAATTTTGAGCCCCTGAAATCAAGAAGGGATTGTGTTCAAAAAATGCTTTAGTTGCCTCACATTTTTATGCAATCGTTTTGTTCACCCCACTGAATTAAAGCTGAAAGTCTGCACTTCAACTGCATCGGAGTTGTTTCATTTCAAATTCATTGTGGTAATGTACAGAACCAAAATCAGAAAAAAGTTGTCTCTGTCCAAATATTTATGGACCTAACTGTATATACTGTATATAATATGTAAAGGTACTGGATGTGCATTTATACACATATATACACACACACACACACACACATAATATATGGTTAAAGCATTAATGCACACAATTTCAAAAGTATAACACACTATATGCATTATATATGTTTACAGAAAGGTCTGCAGATTTATTTAAGTATAACAAACTTTCCAGTATTGTTTTTTCTTAAATGTAACATTTTGTTTTGGATACTGTAGCTGTATATACTCTCTATCTTTATCTATTTTATATATATATATATATATATATATATATATATATATATATATATATATAGTTCACTTCCCGGGTCCTCCCTGCGTGGAGTTTGCATGTTCTCCCCGTGTCTGCGTGGGTTTCCTCCGGGCGCTCCGGTTTCCTCCCACAGTCCAAAGACATGCAGGTTAGGTGGATTGGCGATTCTAAATTGTCCCTAGTGTGTACCTGATGTGTGTGTGTGCCCTGTGGTGGGCTGGCGCCCTGCCTGGGGCTTGTCTCCTGCCTTGTGCCCTGTGTTGGCTGGGATTGGCTCCAGCAGACCCCCATGACCCTGTAGTTAGGATATAGCGGGTTGGATAATGGATGGATGGACATATATTATATATATATATATATATATACTGTATATATATATATATATATATATATATATATATATATATATATATATATATATATTCGATCACTTTTTGCTGTTCTGTTATTTCACAGAGTAATAATTTCCATTTGTTTGCGCTAATGCGATCTTTACTGTCATTTCTTTGAGACGTTTGAAATTTAGTATTTTCATAATCTCTAACCTGCTCTGCATGTGCATTGCGCCAATGTTTTTGAATTCTTTACGGTGTTCTACTTTGTCATCTACTCTTTGTTTTTTATTTCCAGCCCTTGACGTGGTTAAATGTCTTGGCACAAAGTCTCGTCTCGTGGGAAATGAAATTATCTCTCTGAAAAAGTCTTGCCTTGTTCCAGGATTTTTTTAATCATAATATTATATATATATATATATATATATATACTGTATCATCATCATGCATGTGAGCTTGGGAGGCAGCTTAAGAGTTCTGGTGATGGTAGTTACCTGCTGGTCCAAGGGATGGCGTTGTGTCCTAATGGCTTCTCTCTTCCTCCCTTTGCAGAACAGAAGACTGACTGCCATTCCACTGCTGAGCTGAAGTCACTTCCACTGCCTGCCCTCATTAATCCATATGACCAGAAACTGAGCCACATTAACTCAATTTAGTATTGGACTCTGAACAGGACTTACAAACATCTCTGTAAAACAATCATGCCTCTCTCTCTCTATTATTACATGTTAGTATTGTATAAAATAATAGTGCTGCAAAATGAATACATGCATAGATATAAAAAGGCACTATATTATATACACACACACACACACATACATACAGTACATAGATAGATACTGTAGATACCACATTTCCTTCCTGCTATTTTTCTGGGCTATTCTTACATCCATCTGATACATACAGTATGTATATTTGTGTATATTTGTATATATTGCTATTATAAGAACAAAGGATCTGCAGCTGCCTCTCACCTGAACATGCCGTGAGTTGTTTTGCTCGTCTCTCTCGCTCTTTCACGTCTATGGGGTGATTTACTTCTTTTTCCACATCCTTCTTATTCAGAGACCATCAAACCTACAGGAAGACCTCTTTTTTATTATCCATAGAGGCTCCAGCTGAATTTAGAATTCACTTGGCTCTCTCACTGTATATATTTACATATATATGAATTTGTATGAATCTCATTGGAGAATGGCAATAATTTAAAATAAATGTATGAATAAAAATAAACAAATATTAAAGGCACTATGTGCTAAGTGTAAAGATTGTTATGTGAAAGGTAATATAAAATATAATGTAGATATGACAGGTGCTTTAAAATAGATAAAGTCACCATATAAGATAATGCAATAGAAAGGTGCAAGATGAAAAATATATATAACTGTTTTTAAAGTACATTTCTTGCAAGGTACCTTGAAAATAATCCTTAAGCAATTTCCTCATATAGACATATTTGTCACATGAAAGACTAATCATAAGGTAAGATGAACCTCTTCACCGAGCAGAAGCCATAATTATAAAGAGAGAAAAAAGAAACTCACTGCTGTTTAAGCTGTTTAAGTAATCACACTCAGAACCAGATTAAAACAAATGAGAAATTCCACTGCAGCTCCTTCTGGGACTCCCAGGACTCCCGAGATCTAAGTGACCTTCCTGTTGCAGATCTGATTAGGGGCCGCTGCTGTCAGTCAGCCCGAGCTCAGTGCCCCCTGATCTCAGCCTTTCTAAGAGCGGATTTCGCAGCCCACACGCTCTGCTCTTGCGTGTCACACTTTGATTGTCTTTCTGCTCAGACTTACAGTTGAGTCCACAGCTCGCCTCACTCTTCACATTTTAATTTCCTTATCCCCATGTAGATTGCTTTAAAGTATTATTTTTTGTTTATTTGTATAATAATTGTTTGTTATATAAAAGGAAAAGCTCTCTGAGTAGAAGTGGAAACCTTCAGCTGTGTCAATCAGTGTTGATTTTGTAAGTCACACCTTAGCAGAATGACAAACGTCTGGCTGTGTGGTTGTCTGTGTGTCTGTCTGATACAATTTCTCATCAAAACATATCGGACTCGCTTGCTCCACTATGTAACAAAGACAAACAGGGCAGAAACATCCATCCATTTTCCAATCCGCTGAATCCAAACACAGGGTCACGGGGGTCTGCTGGAGCCAATCCCAGCCAACACAGGGAGCAAGGCAGGAACCAATCCCAGGCAGGGTGCCAACCCACTGCAGGACACACACAAACACACCAAGCACACACTAGGGCCAATTTAGAGTCACCAGTCCACCTAACCTGCATGTCTTTGGACTGTGGGAGGAAACCCACGCAGACACGGGGAGAACATGCAAACTCCACGCAGGGAGGACCTGGGAAGCGAACCTCAGGTCTCCTAACTGCGAGGCAGCAGCGCTACCACTGCGCCACCGTGCTGCCCGGGCAGAAACATATATTTAATATTTCAAATTTACTGAGATTGTAAGATGCTCCATTTTTATAGGTACAAACTTGTTCACGTGTTAAAAAAAATGACAGCCCTGCCATGGTCTCACCAGACGTACGTGTAACTTATGAGCACATGCGCCTTCTGCGTATGATAAACAGCAGTTGTGCTTCTGATGGCATTTTCCAAGCTGCTTAATTTTTTATAGTGCTTTTCAGACGCCAGCAGCCGCAAAATCACTTTTATGCCAAGTTATCTCCCCTTCATATACATAATTGAAAAAAGAAAACCGGTAAGGCAGCATCACTCAGCGATTTCTACCGGAATAAATAAAGCATGAAGCTGTGAAGTGAGATTACGGTGCTTTGCTAAGGGATGCTGGTCTCCCAGATGTGATGCGTCTCGCCGATGACCACCAACGCTAGCCACTGTCTCAACAAGGGGGATGACAGATACAAGTAAATTAAATCACGCGTCACATATTATAGGAACATTAAAATTCCATTTGACATCTACAAGGAATGCACATATTTCACTGTTTCCTCTTGTTTTTGATTGCTTTTGGAGAGTTTTTCAAAATGAACAAATTAGATATGCAAGAAAAGTAAAATTATATTTGATGTTTACAAGTAAATTACATTATATACTGCATACACGAGTAATGCGATAGTAAATGTGACATACAAAAGTAAAGTTTCATAGTAAAGTATACATGTAAAGTAACATTAAATTAGACCTGTAAAGTGAAACATTTTATTACATGTACAAGATGAGTAATATTACATAGTCATGCGTCAGCTTAGATTTACATTCATTTTATGTTTTATTGCTGTTTTTTATTATATTTGAAAACATCTTCTGTAGTCTCTTTAATTGTTCTTATGCCCCCTGTAATTTGTGGGTGGAGCCCCAAGAGAAGAGAAACAGAATTAACGAGCGTTAGTAACAAATTAGAAATATCTCTCTCTCTATATATATATATATGTATATTTAAAATCCAACATCTGTCTGTCTGTATGTATGTCTGTCCGACTTTCACGAGAGAACTACTTAACTACTACTACTACTTAATTTATGTGAACATTCCGGTTGTTTTTGTGACTTCTCTAATTGTGGCAAGTATCATAGTTCACTTGTGGTGGCGATTTATTTGCACGAATCCGAGAGAGATGCGGGGTTGGGGTTGGGGTTGGGCCCTTCCTCCTCATGCCCCTCCTTCCCTCCCTCCACACGCCCCTCCCTCCTCACGCCTCACTCATTTCATCCCCATGGTGTATCTTACATCTACTCAGCTATCGAACGAGAGAACTACTTAACGGATTTAGTTCAGGTTTTTTTCTGGTTGATTTTGCGACTTCTCTCATCATGCTAAGAATCATAGTTCACTTGCTGGAGCAATATATTCACGCTAATCCGAGGCTCGATGGGAGGGGAAAGCGTGACGTCAGGAATGGTGAGCCGGACAGGGCCCTCCTCACTCACTCACTCGTCAGCCTCTGTTCGAATCGCGCTCTCTCTCGCCACGTTTTGGAGCGTTCCTTGCCTCCGTTTAGCTAACAATACCTGTTTGTTTATTGATTTTTAAAGTTTGTCCTGTTTCACTACTACACAGGTGAAGCCACAGGGATGGCTAGTATATATATATATAAAATCTAACATCTGTCTCTCTGTCTGTCTGTCTAACTAGATCAGCCTTTTTTCTATAATTTGTGTGAACATTCCGGTTGTTTTTGCGACTTTTCTAATTGCGCCAAGTATCATAGTTCACTTGTGGTGGCAATTTATTAGCACGAATCCGAGAGAGACGCGGGGTTGGGGTTGGGGTTGGGGTTGGGGTCGGGCCCTCCCTCCTCACACCCCTCCCTCCCTCCTCACGCCCCTCCCTTCTCATGCCCCTCCTTCCCTCCCTCCTCACACCCCTCCTTCTTCACGCCCCTCCCTCCTCATGGCCCCTTTTTTTTTGTATCATTTACTTGAATATTCCGGTTGATTTTGCGACTTCCATCATTGCGCTATGTATTATGGTTCGCTTGCTGGCACCACTTTATTTGCGTGAATCTGAGAGCGCGGCTGCGGGCGAAGGGGATGTGTGAGGGGCCCACCTCAGTCACGTGCCAGCCTCCGTTCGAGTCACTGTACCTCATGCTCCGTGTTGGAGTGCACCTCGCCTCCCCCTTAGCTAGCGATACCTGTTTGTTCAGCAGACATCATCATCTACAGCTTGGTAAGGAGTAACGTTTGACATTTTTGAGAGAGATCTGCGTGTGTTTTAGAGGGTAGCTGCACATTGGCAGAGATATCATGGCCACCTGCTTTTCTCCCAACGCTGGGGACACTGAACATGATCAGATACAGTGCCAACATTTGACATTGGAGTGTACCTACCTTCAGCTTGGCCAGAATTACATTTTTAAAAATTTTTTTATTGATTTTTAGAGTTGTTTCACTACTAGAGGAAGTGGGTGAAGCCACAGGAGACAGTTAGTTATTTCTATTTTAGTACTGATGACTAACCAAGGAGATGAAGAATACACAGCCAATCAGCAGCTCTAGTCAGGGTAAGTCATGAGTCTTCAGCCAGGATTTAAAAGCTGACACTTAAGGGGCTTCTCTTATAGTAGCAGGCAGACCACTCCACAGCTTCTGACCCCGTAACTAAAAGCTCGACCTCCCACTGCTGTCTTATTAATCCATGGAATAAGCAGGCTGACATTTTCAGATCTTAATGTGCGCTCAGGTTTGAGTGACATGATAAGTTCAGATAAGTAAGCAGGACTTCAGCTATTTAAGGATTTATATTTTTTAACACTAGAATTACCAGGGCCTACGAAAAAACTTGTAGATCCAGCCCACCTTAAATGCCTACATTTTGTAATATTTATTACTAAAATATGAAAAAGTTTCTGTTTTAACAATGTGTTTACACAGATTACTGTAGAAACAGAACACACATGAAATGCGTGTGTTCCAAATAACGATCTATTATTTCCACTCTAAAACTCCACTTCACTCCCAGATAATCAATCAAGGCATGAGCTGGGAAAAGTTCGTGCACGTTCTGAGTCAGTGGGGGGATGGAATAGCCGGCTGCTGGCAGCTTGTCCTTATCAGCACATTTAGAGGACAAAAGACTCTGGCGGAGAGGTGTGAACGGATTTAAGAAGTGATTTAAGGTGGGCCGGATCTACGAGTTTTTTGTAGGCCCCGGTAATTCTAGTGTTAAAAGGAGGATTTTGAAATTTGCCCTAAAACTTAACAGGGAGCCAGTGTAAGGATGCGAGGACTGGAGTGATGTGTTTGTACTTTCTGGTTTTAACAATTTTTCTTGCAGCAGAATTTTGAATTAACTGAAACAATTCAAACAGCCGGTGAACACCACATTGCAGTCGTCAGTCCTGCTAGAAATAAATGCACAAAATTAATTTCTCAGTATTCCGCATATTTAGAAAAGAAAAAAAAACCCTTCATTTTCCAATGTTTTTAAGATGGAAAATATGTTTTGGAGAGTTTTGTAATGTGGGATTTGAAGGACATGTTAGTGTCAAAGACAACAACTCAATTGTGAGCCGATTCAGTAAAACTAATGGGGATTCCAACGGTGTTAAATAACGACAAAATATTGTTGTGACCAGCATTCCCTCCAATAATTAACACTTCGCTTTTATCAGTGTTTAAAGACAAGTACTTCTCATCCATCCATTCCTTTAATTCACTAACACATCTAATTAACCTTCTTAGTTTTGCAATTTTTTTCAAAAAACATGTAAAAAGAATTGCATTGTTTGGCTTTAAAAAGTTACATTTTTATTAAATCTCATCTTTCTACTGTAAAACGTGCGCTAAAACTAAAAGTACAAAGTTAGAAGTGGGGAAAGTATAGTAATGACACACATAATACAGATACAGAGTTTGTTGGGTCTCTTCTTAGTAAGTCAAGTTGCACTGGTACAGCGCATTGCCGCACCCACCACACGACGAGTCAGCTCGAGATTCCAGTTGGTAAAAGGCAGACACGCGGTCCAGTCCCACCTTCTGGAAATGACCCTCTATTTGTTACGTGGGTGAACCCTTGGCCTGGTCCAGCCACTTGGGTCCCCAACAATGAGGGTCCTGCAAGCCAGATCACCCTCGGGAGAATCACACCACATGGCCGTAGTGCGGTAAGTGACGCTCCCTCACAGTGCAGGTCATGTGCTTCATTCGGGACTCCGTGAGCAACACAAAGTCAAACCAACGGTACCCAAGGACCCTCTGAAGAGACACCAAAGGAGTCCAGGCTTCATCTCAGGTCACTGGATGGCATCCATGTCTCACAAACAGGAAGCACCAGGACTCTGAAGACTTGGACCTTCGTCCTTTTACAGAGATATCGGGAGCACCACACACCCCTTTCCAGCGACCTCATGACCCCTCCATTCTCTCCCAATCCGTCTACTGACTCCATAGAAGTCATGAATGTCATTGCCGAGGTAGGTAAACCTCTCGACGAAGTGAACACTCTCTCTGCAGACAGACACACTGCTGATGGCCGTGCCCAAGAGGTCATTAAAGGCCTGGATGTTAGTTTTTATCAGGACCCTCACAAACCCAGACACTCAGAGTCCTCCCTCAGTCTCTTGAGAGCCTCCATTGAAGATCACAGCATTGTCAGCAAAGTCAAGATCCGTGACTCTTTCTTCACCAATGACAGCACTTGGGTGCCTAGTAAGGCATTTTTTAATTTCTTGAAAATGTTTTGCTTTTTGGAACTTTAACAGCCAATTTCTCCCTTTTGGGCCTGTGAAGGCCGAAGCCAACATGTAACAGTTGGGGGATTAACTTGATTAGAGTGAGACTTATCTGGACTACCCAGTGAAGTTCCTGGGATGCCTTTGTATCTATTTTTTGGAGGCCTTACCTCCCTTTCCACCATGTTTGAGACTCCTAAACCACAACACATGTGACCTTTATAAGTAAACTAGCAAAATATCCGCGCTTCGCAGCAGCAAAGTACTGCCTTAAAATTGTTATTAAGAAGAAAAGTAAACCTTTTTAAACTGAGTGAAAATATACAAATAATTATTTGTTAAGGATCTCTTTGTATACCACGTTGTCAGTTCGGCCCTCCGGTTGTAATATGACCAAGCTGTGCGCTGAGCTTACTCTTGAGCATGCAACGTACAGTTGGCCATGTGAAATGCAATCCTGCCTCAAATCAATGCCAACCTTTTGTAGGGTTTGTCCCTGAGACTTATTAAATTGTCATTGCGAAGCAGAGCCTTACTGGAAATTGGAGGCGTTTGAATTAAATTTCGGTATAACGGGAATGCGAGGAATAAAAACTCTCTCCCCTGAGCTACCGCCAGTAAAAACAGTTGCCTCAATTAGGTTCTTTTGCAGACACGTGACCTGAAGTCTTGTGCCGTTACAAAGTTTCGGTGGCTGTATGCAAATCCACAATCGGCTTTTTTGAGCCAAACCTGTTGTTTTCATATGAGCCGCTTTTTATTATTGGGATCGTACCTTGAAACAGAAGCTCTATGAACTTGTGGAATTGCGTGTGAATATTTAGCGACAGCGTCTCTATGAACTTGTGGATTTGCGTCCGAATATTTAGCGGCAGCGTCTCTATGAACTTGTGGATTTGCGTCCGAATATTTAGCGGCAGCGTCTCTATGAACTTGTGGATTTTTCTGCGAGTATTTGGCGACAGCGTCTCTATGAACTTGTGGATTTGCCTGCGAGTATTTAACGACAGCGTGTCTATTAACTTGTGGATTTGCATGTGAATATTTAGCGACAGCGTCTCTATTAACTTGTCAGACAGTTGACAGTTCATGTCAGAGCACACACCAAGCATGAAGTCAAAGGAATTGTCTGTAGACCTCCCAGACAGGATTGTCTCGAGGCACAAATCTGGGGAAGGTTACAGAAACATTTCTGCTGCTTTGAAGGTCCCAATGAGCACAGTGGCCTCTATCATCCATAAGTGGAAGAAGTTCAAAACCACCAGGACTCTTCCTAGAGCTGGCAGGCCATCTAAACTGAGCGATCGAGGGAGAAAGGCCTTAGTCAGGGAGGTGACCAAGAACCCAACGGTCACTCTGTCAGAGCTCCAGAGGTCCTCTGTGGAGAGAGGAGAACCTTCCAGAAGGACAACCATCTCTGCAGCAATCCACCAATCAGGCCTGTATGGTAGAGTGGCCAGACGGAAGCCTCTTCTTAGTAAAAGGCACATGGCAGCCCGCCTAGTTTGCCAAAAGGCACCTGAAGGACTCTCAGACCACGAGAAAGAAAATTCTGTGGTCTGATGAGACAAAGATTGAACTCTTTGGTGTGAATGCCAGGCGTCACATTTGGAGGAAACCAGGCACCGCTCATCACCAGGCCAATACCATCCCTACAGTGAAGCATGGTGGTGGCAGCATCATACTGTGGGGAACTGGGAGACTAGTCAGGATAAAGGGAAAGATGACTGCAGCAATGTACAGAGACATCCTGGATGAAAACCTGCTCCAGAGCGCTCTTGACCTCAGACTGGGGTGACGGTTCATCTTTCAGCAGGACAACGACCCTAAGCACACGGCCAAGATATCAAAGGAGTGGCTTCAGAACAACTCTGTGAATGTCCTTGAGTGGCCCAGCCAGAGCCCAGACTTGAATCCGATTGAACATCTCTGGAGAGATCTTAAAATGGCTGTGCACCGACGCTTCCCATCCAACCTGATGGAGCTCGAGAGGTGCTGCAAAGAGGAATGGGTGAAACTGGCCAAGGATAGGTGTGTCAAGCTTGTGGCATCATATTCAACAAGACTTGAGGCTGGAATTGCTGCCAAAGGTGCATCGACAAAGTATTGAGCAAAGGCTGTGAATACTTATGGACATGGGATTTCTCAGTTTTTTTATTTTTAATAAATTTGCAAAAACCTCAAGTAAACTTTTTTCACGTTGTCATTATGGGGTGTTGTGTGTAGAATTCTGAGGAAAAAAATGAATTTAATCCATTTTGGAATAAGGCTGTAACATAACAAAATGTGGAGAAAGTGATGTGCTGGGAATACTTTCTGGATGCACTGTATAACTGGGAAGAAGACATGCTTTGATTTGTCCTGAATGTAGTTCATCTGTTGTCTTGTGTTGAACAAAATATAATGGAAATATAAACCGAAATGTACAGATTTTGTACCCCACAACAAGCTGTTATTTAATGAAGAAAAGAATCAATTCAGAGGACTGAATCCTTTCAAACAGGGCTGTTAAAATGAAGGGAAAAGAAGTTAATTAGCAGTGAAAACTGGTCACTGATAGGAAAAAGGGTCAACATAAAAACCTGCAGCCACATTGGACGTCTAGGCCTGGAGTTTGACACCCGTGATCTAAATGGACTTGGTAAACCTCACAAATTCCACGATAGTAAATGGGTGAACCCAACAAATTTGCCGTGTCAGAATTTGCCGATCAACGCTAGCCCTTGGGGAGATGTTGTTTGCCATTAATCCAAATGAATCTGAAGAGCTCAATTAGGTCCCCCTGTCTCTCACTTTGACCCCCTCATGTACCCTGGAGGGTACCCAGTCTGCAGTCTTGTTTATTTGTTAATCACTTAGCTGGCAGCCATGGTGAACGTGACTTACAGGAACATCTTTGTTAACAAAGCGCCCATTCATTTATCGCTTATTACGGTAATCCATGAAGTAAGAAGGACGTCTAAAACGAACACAGAGAAAGTCACCGGTTAAAACATTTACAAAAGTGGCTTTAAACATTCAGCCTAATAACTTCTTTAAATTATTCAAGCTAACCAGTGTATTGATAGAAGAATGTGAACTGAATAACCAATTGGGCATTTCATATTTTAATTTTCAAAAATGCAAAATACTTTATAGCAATGCCAGCAATGGAAGACATAATGCAGCGGATGGCAATAAATCACATTAAGGTCACTGTGGACTGTACTCTAAAAGCATCCATGCAATGTCGGGAAGCAATTAGAAAAAAAGGGAAAAAAAAGAAACAAAATGTAAGATAAGATGTGCAAAGGGTGGAATACAAATGAAGAGAAGCAATCTGTAGATTTGTACAATACTCTAATTAGGACATACTTGGGATATTATGGCGCGGTTTACACCACCACCACCACTCATGAAGTGGAAAATATGGAGTTAAAAATGAAAAGAATGTGAAGGCTAAATGGGATGATAAGTGGGATGCGTCTTCGGTTATCGCTGTCACTCTTACTGTACATGAGGCATGACGGCACAATAATCAGAACTCCCGTTAAACAGATCCAACATCCTGAGGGCCAATCCCACCTCGCAGGAAAAGCCACCAAGTCTGATGAGATGACCAGGAGAGGAAACTTAAGAAGAGCGCAGGATCAAAACCAAGAAGACAGTCCTGTGTCAAGTTTTGGTCAGCTCTTCTGTCTCTAACACACACACACACTTACCAGTTTTAATGTCATTTTCTAATCCATAGTTTGTTTTCTATTACTTGGTGTTTAGCCATCAGGCTGTCCTCTTATTGTTTTCATTTTTTTGTCTGACAAAATGATTTATGCGCCAGCTTTTATGGAGAATAACAGGTGTTGAGGTGGCCCACCATACTGGTGTTCGCGTAAGGCCCTTAAATCTCTAAGTGCACCACTGCTTATTTGTAGTATTCTTACGAAAATGTCTTTGAACCCAATTTTAAAGATTCTATTTTTAATGTTAATTTGTCACAAATTCAAGCGTTTAGAACATGTTCTTTAATTTTGTATCATTTCTGACGCCATTTTGTTTACGTTTCAGTGCCGTCATTTTGTGTACTCGTCGTTCCTCTGTGATTGTTGACTTTGGCTTAAAATGAAACAGTAAAGTGACATTCAAAGACCAGGAAGTCTAAAGAGCAAAAGTTAAAAAAGGTTTTCTTTGAGTGTCCGTAACCTCGGGCGTATCTGATAAGCCGATTCTTATAGCGGCCGCTGATTTACTAACACTAATTATTGCCTCCATATGGAAAAATAAAGGAGAAACATCCTTTCCTTATTCGAGACTGTGAATAGCACGCAGCTTTGTGAATGATTTAGCTTTCTAAAATGATCTTTTGAACTTTTGATCACAATATTTGCTTAACGTTCCGGTTGTAGTTTTCATTTTCGCGGTTAAGACCCTCACTTAGCTATCTGGCTATATCTTAACGTCTGGTCACTTTATTTCTCCCCGCTAGTCCTCACGATTATAATAATTAGTGCCTTTCTTTCCTATTTTCCTATTATATAGTGCCTTTCATATCTGTCTGTCTTTGTGTTATTGATGCCATTGGCATCAGCCTCCATCCTGGTGGCACCTTTGACTCTGGAAGTCCCTTACTGTGTTATTTAATCCCAAGTGAAATATGGTTTCTATCTTTAATGTTTCTTAGGTAAAATATATCTGAATGTGGATGATCTAAAAATGTGTGGAATGTCGGCAAACTGGAAAGTCCCGAATCTGGATCCAGCATTTACATGTTTCCTTCTCCTCTGTGTGTGTATTTTTCCCTCCATTTTTCCTCCCAAAGTCCATAAAGACGTCTGCATTAGTGGAACTGGGGACTCCATTTTGGCCTTTGTCACGCACCTGTGATTAGGAGGCAGCTAAAAGGACCAAATGAAGGGAATTCCATGCCAGGCCAAGGGGGTGTTGGGGCACACCAATCCTTTCTCTGTTGTCTCTGTATATCAAAAACGGGAAATTCTCCCTGCTTCCGGCCCTATAGATGCCACTTCCAGCTCCGGCTACGTCACTTATGGCCCTGAAGACGTCAGTTCCTGGCAGACACCTTAAAACCCACACCACTTCCTATTTTCAGTCAGTCAAATGTTGGACTCAAACCTGTGCACATCTCTGCCAATGGACGCCAGTCCTCACAGGTGGCGCAGTGGTAGTGCTGCAGTAAGGAGACTGTGGAAGATTGTGGGTTCGCTTCCCGGTTCCTCCCTGTGTGGATAGGCTTTGAGTACTGAGAAAAGCACTATATAAATGTAATGAATTATTAAGAGTTGAATTTGAACCCCTGGTCCAATGTGCAGCTGGCATGTGTCGGAGTCTCATATCCTTCTGAGCTTATGCTTAAAAGCTGACGCTGTATTATTTTATTATTCACTACTAGTCATTTAGCCCGTTACAATAACGGGTGCTAGAACAGTAGTGCATAAACATTAGTAGGAACAGTCTATATTAAATGGCAAGGGACTTTGACCTCATTCTTTTTGTTGGTCGTATTCTTCTTTGTCTTTCAGCCTTTCTTTTGTTGATGTTTACTTGCTGAGCTGACCGTTCTTCGTGGGCCACCGCCGTGTATTGTGTGTCTTTAATTTTCTGTGACAGTAATACTGTCTTGTACGTCTACTGGCTTGTACGTCCGTAATATACCTTTAATTTTCTCTGGCAGTAATACAGGCGTGCGCGTCGGTAATATGCCTTTAATCTCCTCTGACAGTAATACTGGCTTGTATGTGGCTGTAATATGCGTCACTGTATTGTGTACCTTTAATTTCCTCTCGCAGTAATACTGGTTTGTATTTCCGTAAAACGGCTGTAACTTTCTGTGACAGTAATATTGTGCATCGCACCGTGCCTCGCGCATGCGCACTTCATCAGAAGACACACACACACAGACACCTGGACGCACACAGGGATTTTATTAAAGAGGATGTTGTCCCTATTGTGTGCTTGGTGTGTGTGTGTGTGCCCTGCGGTGGACTGGCGCCCTGCCCAGGGTTTGTTTCCTGCCTAGCGCCCTGTGTTGGCTGGGATTGGCTCCAGCAGACCCCCATGACCCTGTGGTTAGGATATAGCGGGTTGCATAATGGATGGATGGACTATAATAAATGTATTTCTTGTTATTTTATATAACCCCTTAAGAGAAAATGTTATATGTATGGCATGGCTATTCTTCTAGAGTACTGTTTCCTGTTTTGAACCCAGCTGAATCATAAAAAAAATTGTTCTACTTCCTCTTTCTTTTAAAAACAGGATGAAGTTGGATGGAACTCACACGTCTCCTAAAATAAGAGTAAAAATAACACGTTTAAAAAGTCACGCACATCCTAAGCCAGGGGTGGGCAATGTCGGTCCTGGAGAGCCGCAGTATGTGCAGGTTTTTGTTCCAACCCAGTTCCTTAACGAGAACTCAATTATTGCTGATGAAGCACATATTGCTTAAGTGACATTTTGATGCTTGGTCTTGCTTGTTAAGGTTCTCCAACCTTAATTGCTTATTTCAATCTTAAACTGCTGCATTCAGTGTTTTAATTGCTCCTTATTAGCAATAAGATGTAAAAGACAAAGCAGCCAGCAGTTCTCCAGCTAGCTTTTTTCCAATTACATCTGTGTGTGTTCATCATGCACGGTTTGATTTAATAAAACACTTAATAGAAAAATGTGACAGACTGAAAATGATCTGTTTTGGGCTTCAAATCATTTGGATGATATCCTTGGAAAGGAAAAAAATCTACGATATAAGAGCCTTACATTGCACAGACTAACAAGCCATAAAATTAAATAAGGTCTGAGATTGGCAAGGATTGGTTTCTAATTAAGCAATTGGGTTGGAATGAAAACCTGTAGCCACTGCGGCTCACCAGGACCGACATTGCCTACCCCTGTCCTAAGCTAACAGGACTATCAATCAAATTGTGGTCATGTCAGGTATCAACGCTTGTCCTGTCCCGTTAGCAACTGGGTGTAACCAATCATGGTACAAGTGTTCTGATTAAGTAATGAATTCCTCTTTTTGAGTAGTGACCTAATCAATGGATTGTATAAATTTCCAATACAACTCAGAGTCCTGCCACGTGCAAAAGTTCGCTGATGACACTGCTATCATGGGCTGCATCAGGAATGGGCTGGAGGAGGAGTATAGGGACCTAATCAATGACTTTGTTAAATGGTGCGACTCAAACCACCTACACCTGAACACCAGCAAAACCAAGGAGCTGGTGGTGGATTTTAGGAGGCCCAGACCCCTCATGGGCCCCGTGATCATCAGAGGTGACTGTGTGCAGATGGTGCAGACCTATAAATACCTGGGAGTGCAGCTGGATGATAAACTGGACTGGACTGCCAATACTGATGCGCTGTGCAAGAAAGGACAGAACTGACTATACTTCCTTAGAAGGCTGGCGTCCTTCAACATCTGCAATAAGATGCTGCAGATGTTCTATCAGACGGTTGTGGCGAGCGCCCTCTTCTATGCGGTGGTGTGCTGGGGAGGCAGCATAAAGAAGAGGGACGCCTCACACCTGGACAAACTGGTGAGGAAGGCAGGCTCTATTGTAGGCACAGAGCTGGACAGTTTAACATCTGTGGCAGAGTGACGGGCGCTCAGCAGGCTCCTATCAATCATGGAGAATCCACTGCATCCACTGAACAGGATCATCTCCAGACAGAGGAGCAGCTTCAGAGACAGACTGCTGTCATCGTCCTGCTCCACTGACAGACTGAGGAGATCGTTCCTCTGCCACACTATGAGACTCTTCAATTCCACCGGGGGTAAACATTAACATTTAACATTATACATAGTTATTGTCTGTTTTTCACCTGCATTATTATCAATCTTTAATTTAATATTATTTATTGTATCAGTATGCTGCTGCTGAAGAATGTGAAGTTCCCATTGGGATTAATAAAGTATCTATCTATCTATCTATCTATCTATCTATCTATCTATCTATCTATCTATCTATCTAAATAGAGCGCAGGCGACACTCTTCTCTTTGCTAAAAACACTAACTTGACAAGTTTGTTTGTCTCTTGTGAGATTTAGATAAAGAATAATGATTGACGCTTTCTCCTGCCTGTGTTTTATTGCTTAAATCAGGGCATTCTCATGGTATGGGGGTGTCTGTAGTCATCATCTTCTTCCTCACAACTTCGTTTGCCTTTTTGCGGCCGAGGCTCAAGTATACGGGTGGCTGCCCCAAACCTTTCTCTGCGCGTCGAGGCTATTCATTTCACACCTTGCATGAGTGAATGTGAGCTTGACTAGGCCCGGCGGTGGGTCCCACCCTGACCCCAGTGCTACAGATATAGCCAGCAGACCAACCCCCCCCCCCGTGAGTGGATTAGAGAATGCATGGAGGGATGATCTGAAATGACCCACACAAAGTTAAGACCTTCTTAGCGGACTATCACGTGAATCTGTGCACATCTTTCCGTCTCGGTTTGATCCAACTGCAGCATCTTCCGTCTCTGATCTGGGTGTTCCATGCACTGCTAAATACTAAGTGAAGAGCTAATTCATAATATTCAGCTTCATGAAGTAATGATGAATGCGCTTTAAATGGTTTAATTGTTCTTGTCTTTAAAATGAATGGTGGGTTGTAATGACATTCTCTGTTCACCTCAGTGTTGATTCTAGCAGAGTTTCCATTTAGTGTTTTGCCAAGGTGGGGTCCTAGAGTGACCCTCTGTGATCCGCAGACCCCACCAGAAGGCCCCAATTCTAATCTATAGCCCTTTATATGTTTACTCTCACCAGCCTGGTCACTGTTAGGATTTCCTGCTACTGTGATTCAATGCTTCCCACTTTCTTTTTACACATAGAATCCCAGGCCGTTGGACAGACCACCTGAACAAACATGAGAGGAACAAGCGTGTCAAGTATTCAAATGCAGTGTATTGTCCTCCATACTCGCTTCACAATGCAAACCTTAAAGAACACGGTGGGAACTTTGTGAACGGTGATTTGAACCTTGGCCTTCGAATCGTTTCAGGAACAGCGCTAACCACTGTGCCACTGGGCTGATCACTACCTGCAGATTATTTATGTCAAAATATCAAACCCACTTACAGATGAGGACAAATGTATTGGTCCCCTTTACAGCTCAATGAAAAAAAGTCCTGTATGCCCCCTAAAAGTGATGTCCTGAAAAGTCACTGCATCCTGTAGACCTGCAAGCATGACTGTAAAGTAAAACTCAAGGACCAGGAAGTCTAAAGAGCAAAAGTAATTCATGGACAAAGGATTTCCTTTTCTTTGAGTATCCGTAAACTCAGATGCTGATGTATCTGATGAGCTGATTTTTATTACATACAAGTAGATGGTATGTGGTGGGAAGTGTGATGTGCTTTTCTCATCGTCTTTTTGGACGTCTTGTCCTTTCTAACCTGCTTAGTCCAAACCAGGTTCATGTGGGTGGTGCTGGAGCCTAACCCATGGGGGAGAAGGCAAAAAACAAACCCTGGACAAGACACCAGACCATCGCAGGATGAACTCTCACACCCCCCAAATACACACCGTGGCCAATTTAGTGTCACCAATTCACCTGCATGATTTTGGACAGGGGGAGGAAATCCATAAACTCGGATACTGATGTATCTGATGAGCGGATTTTTCTTATATATAAACGTTGTGGAAGATCAGCCCAGCTACAGACAGACACGCAGACTCAGAAGTCCCAAAACACACACTTTTATTTTGCTCCTGTCTCTACAGCACACAATACTCTAACCAGCCACAATTACTCAGTCCTTTTTACTTTTACTTTACTTTCCTTCTTTTCTTCTGCTGCCTCTACTTCTCTCCTGGCAAGCACCATCCTCTGCCTTCCGACTCCGGCCCCTTGAATGGATTGAGGCGGCCCCTTTTATAATGCACCTGGATGTGCTCCGGGTGTACCTGCTTGGTGTGGTGGAGGAAGTGCTGCAGTCCATGTAACCAGAGTTATCCAGGCTCCCCCTGGAGGTGGCCACGGACCCCTACAGAGTTGAGCTGCCTAGCTCTGTGGCACCCATACAAGCTGGGGGGTTTATGTTACGGGGGCTGCCCTCTTGCGTCCCGAAGGGAAGGAATTGCCCCTCTCCCGGTCTGTTGCTTCTCCAGGTGTCTCCGGTGGGGCAAGGTCCCCTGTCGTCTGTCACAATGTCTACGTGTGGAAGTGTGTGTGTATGTTTGCCCGGCCCGGAAGTGCAAAGCTACACCATGAAGCTCAAAGAAAGCGACTCTGTCACCAAAATGAAACCACTGAGTAAAGAGAAACTCGCTTAGCTGCTAATACACAAGCGAGGCGAGCACATCGGCAAAACGAGACCCCCGAGGAGAGGGAAATTCACTTAGCTACTGATAGACAATGGAGGTGAGCACGTCGGCAAAATGAAACCACCAAGGAATGAGAAACTCACTTAGCCGCTGATACACAAGCGAGGCGAGCACATCGGCGAAACGAGACCCCCGAGGAGAGGGAAACTCACTTAGCTACTGATAGACAACAGAGGCGAACAGGTCGCCAAAATGAAACCACCAAGGAATGAGAACCTCGCTTAGCTGCTGATAGACAATGGAGGTGAGCACGTCGGCAAAATGAAACCGCCGAGGAAAAAGAACCTCGCTTAACCACTGTAATAAAGCACACAACAGAGCATAAAGGTTTGGGTTGTTTTGGCCCTGTATACTGAAAAGCAGATTTATATAGGTCAGTGTTTTCCCCAAATACAACAGACAAAATCCAACCTCTGCTCCTTAGGGACAAGCTGACAGAGATGGGAGTAGACTCATACCTGGTGGCATGGATCGTGGACTATCTTACAGACAGACCTCAGTATGTGCGTCTCGGGAACTGCAGGTCTGACATTGTGGTCAGCAGCACAGGAGCGCCACAGGGGACTGTACTTTCTTCGGTCCTGTTCAGCCTATATACATCGGACTTCCAATACAACTCGGAGTCCTGCCACATGCAAAAGTTCGCTGACGACACTGCTATCGTGGGCTGCATCAGGAGGAGTATAGGAACCTAATCAAGGACTTTGTTAAATGGTGCAACTCAAACCACCTACACCTGAACACCAGCAAAACCAAGGAGCTGGTGGTGGATTTTAGGAGGACCAGGCCCCTCATGGACCCCGTGATCATCAGAGGTGACTGTGTGCAGAGGGTGCAGACCTAAAAATACCTGGGAGTGCAGCTGGATGATAAACTGGACTGGACTGCCAATACTGATGATCTGTGCAAGAGAGGACAGAACCGACTATACTTCCTTAGAAGGCTGGCGTCCTTCAACATCTGCAATAAGATGCTGCAGATGTTCTATCAGATGGTTGTGGCGAGCGCCCTCTTCTACGCGGTGGTGTGCTGGGGAGGCAGCATAAAGAAGAGGGACGCCTCACATCTGGACAAACTGGTGAGGAAGGCAGACTGTATTGTAGGCATGGAGCTGGACAGTTTGACATCCGTGGCAGAGCGACGGGCGCTGAGCAGACTCCTGTCAATCATGGAGAATCCACTGCATCCACTGAACAGGATCATCTCCAGACAGAAGAGCAGCTTCAGCGACAGACTGCTGTCATCGTCCTGCTCCACTGACAGACTGAGGAGATCGTTCCTCCATCACACTATGCGACTCTTCAGTTCCACCCGGGGGGGTAAACGTTAACATTATACAAAGTTATTGTCTGTTATACCTGCATTGTTATCACTCTTTAATTTAATATTGTTCTTTATCAGTATGCTGCTGCTGGAGTATGGGAATTTCCCCTTGGGATTAATAAAGTATCTATCTATCTATCTATCTATCTATCTATCTATCTATCTATCTATCTATCTATCTATCTATCTATCTATCTATCTATCTATCTATCTATCTATCTATCTATCTATCTATCTATCTATCAAAAGATGGATAGACGGACAATTTATAAGGGGGAAACGGAAGTGAAGTAAAGTGATGCTGGGAATGCTGTGGTGATGGATGGGAAGATGACGTCATCGGGAGGGGACCGGAGGTTAGAAAGGGACCCAGAAATGACTGGTTTCCCTAGGCATCTGGACAAAGTGATGGTGCTTCATTCTTTCTGCGGGAATAGAGAAAATGAGGTTAGTACCCCGTCGTTGTTCCCTGGCACGACTTGTCGTGGTGCTCATCGGGTCCTTAAGCTGCTCCCCATGTGCTCGTGCATTGACACTGCTAATGCACAACTGATGCGATTGATTGATTGAAGTGCCACGGTTTCTAGGAGCCCGGGCTTTTTACAGCATGGGTTTACACAGCTAGTACTACATACAAATGAAAAATGGATAAATAGATAGTAGATGGTATATGGTGGGAAGTGTGATGTGCTTTTCTTGTTGTCTTCTTGGACATCATGTCCTTCCTAACCTGCTTAGTCCAGACCATCGAGTAAAGCAAAGCAAGTGTGACAAGACATCAAGTGTTGCTTATTTTATAGAGATCTGGTCACATTTGTTGGGACCCCTAGAAGAGATCGTCAATCGTGACTTTTCAAACTTGCTAATTCGTATCACACACACGCGTCTCCAATCAGTCATTCAGATGACTTAAAAGGAGAAAAGTCGTCCCTCTGCTGTTTGGTGTCACCGTGTGTCCCACACTGAACACGGACCAGGGAAAGCCAAGGAGAGAGTCGTCTGAGGAGATCAGAGAGAAAATGATAGACCAGCATGGTGAAAGACAAAGGCTAGAAGACCTCCAGCAGCAGCTTGATGGTCCTGTGACCACAGTGGCTAAACATTATGAAGTTGAAGGTCCATGGGCCTTTAGGAAAACTCCCTGGATGTGGGCCACAGAAGGACAAGGACAACTTCCAAAGAGATACAAGTGGAACTCCAAGGTCAGGGCCCATCCGTCACTTTTTGAGTGACAGTGGGCTCAATAGAAGACGCCAATAGTGGAATTTACTAAAACGCATATCGACAGGCTGCAGTGCGTCTGAGAGAAAGTCCTTTGGACAGATGAGACCAAACTGGAGCTTTTTGATAAATCACATCAGCTTGATGTCTACAGACAAAAAAAAATGAAACCTTCAAAAGAAAAGGCCACTAGACCTGCTGTGAAACATGGAGGAGGCTTGGTTATGTTTTGGGGGGCTGCTTTGCCAGGTCTGGCACGGGTTGAACTGAGTCTGCGCAGAGAACATTGAAATCTCAAGACTCCCAAGACGACATTCTGAGAGTGAGACGTACCGCCAGTGTCAGGAAGCTCTTCCTCGTGGACCCTCCAACAGGATAATGAGCCAAAACACACCGCTAAAAGCCCCCACACCTGCCATGAATGGCTAAGAACAAAACATTGAACTAATGTGAAGTGTCCTTCTTGTGAGCTCTGATCCTATCTACGGAAAGAATTGAAAACATGCAGTCCGGAGAAGACCCTCCCTCAAACCTGACCTCGCTGGAGCAGTTTGGTCAGGACGAGTAGGCCGAACGACCTGTGGACAAGTGTAGACGTCTCACTGAGACCTCCAGGAGGTGCAGTTGTAGCAGGTGCCACATGTGCTATTATCCCATTGCCAGTTTGCGTCTCCGTAGGGTGCTCCTCAAGGGATGGGTTGCTGGGAGTTCACCAAAATTGGGGAAATATGCCTTCAAGGGGAGGACACAACATGGACAGGACGGTTGGGGCTGAAGATTCTTTAACCGGAACAGAAGTGGGAGAGAGAGAGAGACGTCGAGCGGTGGAGAAAGGAGAAGCAACAAGCAACGAAGCACCAAGAATCCTCCTGCTGGAAGAAGTCGTTTTTTATTTTTTTACTCGGCGATACAAGGGAGACGCGTATTGACTAGACAGAGGGGCTGAGCTGGGAAAGATGAGCAGCAGGTTAGGGTGATAAAGGATAAAGATGGAAACGTAGTCACAAGCGAGGAGAGTGTGTTGAGAAGATGGAAAGAGTACTTTGAGATGATGATGAATGAAGAGAACGAGAGAGAGAGAAGACGTTGGATGATGTGGAGATAGTGAATCAGGAAGTGCAACGGATTAGCAAGGAGGAAGTAAGGACAGCGATGAAGAGGATGAAGAATGGAAAGGCCGTTGGTCCAGATGACATACCTATGGAATCATGAAGGTGTTTAGGAGAGATGGCAGTGGAGTTTTTAACCAGATTGTTTAATGGAATCTTGGAAAGTGAGAGGATGCCTGAGGAGTGGAGAAGAAGTGTACTGGTGCTGATATTTAAGAATAAGGGGGATGTGCAGGACTGCAGTAACTACAGGGGGATAAAATTGATGAGCCACAGCATGAAGTTATGGGAAAGAGTAGTGGAAACTCGGTTAAGAAGTGAGGTGATGATTAGTGAGCCAAGAAAGAGCACCACAGATGTGATGTTTGATCTGAGGGTGTTGATGGAGAAGTAGAGAGAAGGCCAGAAGGAGTTGCATTGCGTCTTTGTGGACCTGGAGAAAGCATTTGACAGGGTGAGGAGAGAAGCTGTGGTATTGTATGAGAAAGTCGGGAGTGGCAGAGAAGTATGTAAGAGTTGTACAGGATATGTACGAGGGAAGTGTGACCGTGGTGAGGTCTTCAGTGAGGTCTGACGGAGGTGGGATTACATCAGGGATCTGCTCCGAGTCCTTTCTTATTTGAAAGTTAGTTGTACAGTAAAAATCGATAGCTATTTAAATGGTTATCTGTAAAGGTAAAACTAAAAGCTGGCCCGCGGGCCCGGCATGGATGTTTAGAATTT
This sequence comes from Erpetoichthys calabaricus, assembly GCF_900747795.2. Taxonomy (NCBI): domain Eukaryota; kingdom Metazoa; phylum Chordata; class Cladistia; order Polypteriformes; family Polypteridae; genus Erpetoichthys; species Erpetoichthys calabaricus. The sequence continues at coordinate 191,882,109 of NC_041401.2, read as the reverse complement.
TTTAAATCCTCGACAGGATTCTGGTCTGTTATGAAATTTAAATCGTGGACAAATTTTGACCCTCAAGAGCCTGAACTGAGTCACTTTGACCCAATGTCTGCAAATTCATTTTTCTTTCTCCGTTTCGTAAGAGAATTGCGAACATTTTGTGTATTTCATTGTTAGGTTTTCTGCATTAAGTGCGCTTTTCAGACAATTGCTATTGAATGTTGACGTTACACAGTTTGATGTTAATCTCGAGTTGTTACGATACTACGTCGTTATAATTATTCACGTTCAATAAGGGCTGGCTGGTTGCGTCGCAAGCAATTAAGGCTCCTTGGTCGGTCTGAGTGCGCATGTACGGTGAGTGTCGAATGCACATGCGCCAATGCCGAGAAAAAATAGGCCTCTTTTGCACTGCAGCATCAGGCCCAATTTCATCTTAATCCGGCCCTGTCTGAAGACAAACCTTTTTTGGGTTTTGACCTTTTGGGACAGGAAGGACAGGACTCGCCGGCCGGCGTACTCCGGGAGACTTTCAACCTTTCACCTTGCTCAGGAAGCTGTAAGGACAGTGAACCAATTTGGGAATCCGGGTTATTTCAGGTGAGAACATCTCGCCCCTGATCTGTTGAAGGTTATTTTTGATTTTTGTTATGTACTTGTTTGCTGGGGGGGGGATTATTTAAACTGTTTTGTCTGTCAATATATAAACATATCTTTATAATGCTTATTGTCTTATGCTGATCTGGGGCATGTGGTGAGGGGGTCAAAAATAACGACGAGCGTTGGTCACGTTACGCCAAAAGATTTTAATAACGAACTGCTTTTCTCTAACGGTATTCTGATCGTGCAGCGACCTGGGGTTTAGTTGTTCTCCCGGGGTGGCAGTATACAGTGATGGCAAACTCGAAAGGTTGTGCGGCCAACCGTGAGGTGAAGGGTCCTATCATTGTTATTATTTGAACTATTCTGTTGAATCAAAATTCTGAAGCAAAGTCTGATTTGGGTTAAATACGCAACAAACGACGATGGCTACCGATGACGTTTGTCAGTTTCAAGTAATTTCAGAGGCAATTGTGGGTTCCTCTTTCTTCGTGGGGTGGGCACCAAGACATTTGTCCACTTCTGTACTCCAGTCCAGGACCTTTAAACACAACGATAACAAATTGAGTTCTGCTCCCCTCATCGGCCGCCCCACACAGACAGACCGAGCTTTATTTATGGATGTTTTGCTCCTTCTTTTCCTTTTATTAAATGCTGCACATGTTCCAGTACTTTATGGCGACCGATATTACATCTCGTCTGCCGTGTTGTACATTAATGCTATCACCGAAAACGAAATTTTCCTACCTAATGGTTTTAATGGATTGTTTCAGTCATTAACCATTGTGCAACACACGAAAAATCAATTATAAACCAACTAAGCATTATATGGTATATCTAATAGATTTCCACATCAATATTGTAATTCAAAATAAACAATATTAGCCAGCCATAAGAGAGGCTAAAGGTTTTAGACAGAAATGTGTATTCTGCTTATTATTAATTAGCCTGATGCGTTACGCATTTTAAAGAGAGAGTTCAGCAGCAGCCCTCGACCGTAAACAAATCTCATTAAACACGAGGGGCATACATCAAGATCTTTATACCCATTACCTTCTGGGAGGGGGGGGGTCACAGGGGGTCACAGCTGGAAACAAACCTCAGCATGGTGCCCCTCCACCACAGGGCACACTGGCACAACATCCACACTGCCTACTGGTCAGGCCGCAGGCTACCATAGCCACAAGAAGATAAACCCTTCAAATGCACAAAGCAACCCCGAGCACAGTGCCAGCCCATCAAAGGGCACACTGGTACCATATCCACACTGCCTACTGATTAAAGTCACAGGGAGATGAGCCCAGATTAGGCAGAAAGCAACCCAAGACATGGTGCCTCCCCGTCATGGGGCACACTGGCACAGCATCCACACTGTCTACTGGTCAGGATAACAGGTGCCCACAGGAACAGAAATCTGAACCCTTATAAAGCAGAATGCAGCCCCGGGCATAGTGCCAGTTTATTAAAGGACACACTGGTACCACATCTACACTGCGCACTTGTCAGGGTCCCATGAACACACAGCCACAAGAAGCTGAACCATTTTAAAGCAGAAAGCAACCCTGAGCATGGTGCCACCCCATCATGGGGCACACTGGCACAGCATCCACACTGTCTACTGGTCAGGATAACAGGTGCCCACAGAAAGAGAAAACTGAACCCGTATAAAACAGAAAGTAACCCTAGGCATAGTGCCAGCCCAATAAAGGACACACTGGCACCATATCCACTACCCACTGGTCAGGGCCACAGAGAGATATGCCCACATAAGGCAGAAAGTAACCCTGAGCATAGTGCCAGCCCATCAACGGGCACACTGGTACCATATCCACACTGCCTACTGGTTAAAGTCACAGGGAGATGAGCCCAGATTAGGCAGAAAGCAACCCAGGACATGGTGCCTCCCCGTCATGGGGCACACTGGCACAGCATCCACACTGTCTACTGGTCAGGATAATAGGTGCCCACAGAAACAGAAATCTGAACCATTATAAAGCAGAAAGCAGCCCCGGGCATAGTGCCAGTTTATTAAAGGACACACTGGTACCACATCTACACTGCCCACTGGTCAGGGTCCCATGAACACACAGCCACAGGAAGCTGAACCATTTTAAAGCAGAAAGCAACCCTGAGCATAGTGCCAGCCCATTAAAGCCCACACTGGCACCATATCCACACTACCCACTGGTCAGGGTCACAGAAAGAAGAGCCCTAATAAGGCAGAAAGTAACCCTGGGTGTAGTCCCAGTCTCTTAAAGGGCATACTGGTACCACATCTATACTGCCCACTGGTCAGGGTACCATGAACACACAGCCACAAGAAGCTGGACCCTTATAAAGCAGGAAGCAACCCTGATTATGTTGCCAGTCGAAAATAGGGCACACTGATTTGCACAACCAAAATGTCTACAGGTCAACGTCACAGAGAGAGGAGCATTTCTAAGGCTGGCAGCAATTATGGGCACGGTGCCTGCCTCTCCATCATAGGATGCACTTGAGCACACAACAGGATGACAGTGAGATGAGTACTGATGATGCTGGCAGCAAGCATGGAATGTTAGGCAGACTGGCAAACTTCTTCAAACTGCCTACTGGTCAGGGTCACAAAGAGAGATGAGCCCTTATAAGCCAGAAAGCAACTCCGGGCATGGTGACAGTCCACCATTGGGCACACTGGTACAGCATCCTGTATGCCTACTGATGAGGTACACCTGAGGTTGACTCATTCACTCAGTGACAAGAAGCTGAACCCCACTAAAGTAGAAAGCTACCCTGGGCGTAGTACCAGTCCATCAAAGGGCACTGCTGTGAACTAGGAGTCTCAAATCACACAAATCCCAATAAGTTTTAAAAGCACTAGAGGGGGATATCACCGTGAAACCCCACCTAGTAATAAGGGCAAACACCCATCCATCCATTATCCAACCCGCTATATCCTAACTACATGGTCACGGGGGTCTGCTGGGGGCAAACCCAGCCAACACAGGGCGCAAGGCAGGAAACAAACTTGGGGCAGGGTGCCACCACAGTAAGGGCAAACATGAAGTCTTTATAAGTAAAAGGATTTCTTATCACAAAAATAGTCTGTCTCACTAAAAAACTCCGAAGAGCACAAAAGGCTTAAATGAGTTGAATCCTAGGCAAGCAAAGTCCCAAAACACAAAACCACAGCAAGAAGTCAAAAAATAAATAAATCCATAATCATAATAAGCACAGCAAGACACAACTCGCCACTCCAGAGCACGTTTGAAATGAACCGCCAGGAACTGTGGGAGTGGGAGGTTCCTGGCAGTGATTGGCAGGTGGCCCCGCCTCTTGGGGAACCACCCACAAAACACACAGAGACAGGTGATATGCATATGTAGACAAAGCCAAAAAGAAAGAAGTATGCACTTAACCAACATAAAGAAAAGAATCAAAAGTGACATAAAATGTGAAGGGGCAGCACGGTGGCGCAGTGGGTAGCGCTGCTGCCTCGCAGTTGGGAGACCTGGGAACCTGGGTTTGCATGTTCTCCCCATGTCTGCGTGGGTTTCCTCCGGGCGCTCCAGTTTCCTCCCACAGTCCAAAGACATGCAGGTTAGGTGGATTGGCGATTCTAAATTGGCCCTAGTGTGTTTGTTTGTGTCCTGCGGTGGGTTGGCACCCTGCCCAGGACTGGTTCCTACCTTGTGCCCTGTGTTGGCTGGGATTGGCTCCAGCAGACCCCCTGTGATCCTGTGTTCGGATTCAGCGGGTTGGACAATGGATGGATGGATGGATAAAATGTGAATTTAAACCCCAGCCAGAGTTCCATGACGGGCACATTGATGCAAATTGCTACAATGCCTGCACTACTGCCCAGGGTCACAGGGAGATGAGCCCTTGTAAGGCTGACATTCACCCTGGGTGTGGTGGCTCTCCATCATAGGGCACATTCACGCACACACACGGCATATTGGTCCATCACTGGGGGGACAAGCAACCCAAGTCATAGTGCATGCCAATGATAGGGCACAGTTGGGCACAACAAGCACACCGTCTACTGCAGAGGGTCACAGGAATACAAAACCTTATAAAGCAGAAAGGAATCCTCAGCATATTGCCACTCTATTATAGGGCACATTCACACACACACACACACACACGACCAGTTGCTTACTGAAGACCTGGCCAAATTAGAATGACTATGATTATGATTTGTGATTTTATTAAGGCTTTAATATAGTGATTAGCAGTGCCACCTCACAGCTCTGGCTGACCAGGCTCAAATACAGACTGGCGACTATCTGTGTGGAGCTGGCATGTTCTCCTCCATTACAACAGCTTTAACAAAATTAAAAAGGCCATTCTGCCCATTCAACTGAATACTTTAATACTTTTTACTTCGCGGGGACATTTTCAAAACAACGTGACACTTCTTTCTCTCTTCCTTTCGGACAAAATAAAGCACAAATTAAGCAGCCAAGTGCCACTTTCAGCAGCTCCCTGTCAGTCGTGGAATCCTCCATCCGATCACGCATGCATCTCGGGGTCTTGTCAGAGGCAGGAGGTTCTCGTTTTTATTAATGTCTCACTTCAGCTCCAAGGGGCCACCCCGCCTGTGCCGCCTCGCTGTCCCGGTGGGCTGCTTTGCCAATCAGCCTTATGTGATGAGATCTAGGAGGCAGAGAGAGAGAATCAATCTGTCACCTTGACACGACTGTCAGACACCTGCAATGCCGTGCCACGGGGAGATCAGTCACTCAGAAGCCGCGGCCCGCCTGCCGCGTGAAGTCTCTCGAGTGAGAGGAATGCGTCTCTCCGCTCCTGACCTCGTTTTAGTGGATTTGGTGCCTCGACTCGCAGTGCGCCCGGACGACTACAGCAATCAATGGCGAATTAGATGAAGGAGAGCCACTGGAGCAGCACGAGAGCGAGAGAGAGAGGAAGGAGAACAGAAGGAATGCGCTCACTGAGCAAATTCTTAGGACCACACTATATACTCGTACCCTGGGGGGCAAGCGGGGGGCTCCTTCAGCTCTCGCAGAAGCTTCAGATCTCCCACATGATGTTGGAAACATTCCTTTGAGCTTCTGGCCCATGTTCTGGTCACACAGCTTCTGCAGAATAGTCAGCTGCACAATCAGAGCTGGCTTAAGGGTACATTGTGCCCCCTGGCAGACTCGGTGTTCTAAGTACCCAAAATAGCGTCTTTTTTTTAAATCCAGAACTGCGATCAATGAATGTCCTTTGGGGGTATCGGCAATCATATATGAAATTGGGTATCGGTGGCATCAACGCCCTAAAGATCATATATGAAATGGCTTTTTGGCCATTAAGTCAGTGCCAACTTGGCCAATCCCTAGAGCCAAGTGCTGCCAGTCTCCACATCCTAAACGTGTTCTACTGGATTCAGATCTGGTGACTGGGAAGGCTGTTGAAGAACAAACACTGAACTCCTTGTCATGGGCATGAAACCAGTTCGCTTTGTGACACGCTGGAAGTAGCCATTAGAAGACGGGTAAACGCTGGCCATTATACAGTAGGATGCACACGGTCAGCAACAATACTTAAGAGGCCGTGGCATTCCAGTACTAAACTGTTCAAAAGTGTGCCAAAAAACCATTGCCCACAACACTACACCACCACCACAGGTCAGGTCAGGTTGGGGAGCCTGCACTGGTACAGCATGTTGCCGCACCCACCACACGACGAAACAGCTTGGGATCCTGGTTGGCAACACCCAGTGGCAGACACGCAGTCCACTCCCACCCGCTGTCAGGTTTTAGGTGGGCATCCCCTTGGCCTGGTCCAGCCACTCGGGTCCTGTATTTGTTATCACCGTAGAGGAAGAGGAGGATTATCTGGTTATTGGTAGTTTAAATTTACTTTCCATTTATTAGTATTCATTTATTGGATTTATTGAATTCCATATCTCTGTCTGTGAGTGAGTGTGGGTCGGGCCAAAGCTGGGTACATTCCTGGAATCTCCACCAAAATACATAAATAAATCGCCGGCCCTTCGACGGTGTGAATCGGAGAGGCACCAGACCGCTACAGTAGGACACTACAGGAGCCATCACACCTTAGAGTGGCTCCTTAATGGAGTGAAGGGTCACCTTCTGAGCAGAGCTAACCAATGAGACCCGGACTCTCGTCACCTGAGAACGTCGCATTACATGACTGGCTGGCACGACTCCGAGACGACTTTCCATTACATTTCCTTTCACAGTTCCCTTGTAAATTTAGGTTTCATTTCTTTTTAATTCCGTGGGCATTCGGTGATGTCCATAAGTCTGTCGCACCATCTTGTCTGCCATTTTGTGCGAAGGTACAGGAGCTGTCACGCCTTAGAGTGGCCCCTTAATGGAGTGAAGGGTCACTTGTCACCTTCTGAGTGGAGCTAACCAATGAGACCGACTCTCATCACCTGAGAATGTCAGATTACACGACATGGGTGTCAACAGGGCAGAACACATGGCACAACCCTGTGACAACTTTCCAATGTCATTTTTGAGTTTATTTTTTTAATTCGGTGGGCTTTCGGTGATGTCCATCAGTCTGTCCAACCATCTTCTCTGACATTTTGTATGAAGGTACAGGAGCTTTCACACCTTAGAGTGGCCCCTTAATGGGGTGAAGGTGCTTGTCTCCTTTTATTTAAAGAGTTTCTGAGCAGAGCTAACCAATGTGACCCAGACTTCTGTCACCTTAGAACGTCAGATTACACGACTGGGTGGCATGACCCCGTGATGACTTTCCAGCACATTTCCAATGTAAATTTGGGTTTAATTTTTTTAATTCTGGGTGCTTCCAGTGATGTTCATCAGTCTGTCTCACCTTCTTGTCTGCCATTTTGTGTGAAGGTACAGGGGCTGTCACACCTTAGTGTGGCCCCTTAATGGAGTGAAGGGTCACTTGTCATCTTCTGAGCAGAGCTAACCAATGAGACCGACTCTTATTACCTGAGAATGTCAGATTACACGACTGGGTGTCAACAGGGCAGAACACATGGCACAACTTTGTGACAACTTTCCAATGTCATTTTTGGGTTTCATTTTTTTTTTTTTTTTAATTTGGTGGGCTTTCAGTGATGTCCATCAGTTTGTCCCACCATCTTCTCTGCCATTTTGCATGAAAGTACAGGAGCTGTCACGCCTTAGAGTGGCCCCTTAATGGGGTGGAGGTACTGTTTGAAGGGTCACTTGTCACCTTCTGAGCGGAGCTAACCAATGAGACCGACTCTCATCACCTGAGAATGTCAGATTACACGACTGCATGCCACGATTCTGTGATGACTTTCCAATACGATTTCACATTTCCAATGTTTTTTCTTTTTTGTTTTTAATTCTTTCGGTGATGTCCATTAGTCTGCTCCACCATCCTGTATGAAGGTACATAATCTGTCACCCCTCAAGAGAGTGAAGGTGCCGTGTTGAGGATCACATTTATTTGAAGGGGACTGAGCAGAGCTAAGTGCAGCCATTCTGCTACGCCGGTTTTGAAAGGAACTGAATGGAAAGAAAATGACACAAAATAGCAGGAACAAAAAGCAAGACAGCGGGAGAAAATGACAAAACACAAAAGGAAAATATAAACAGCAGAAGTCCTATCAAGGCCTAACAATGGAGACCAAACATGGATCAAAATTGGCCTGATTAAGTTTTTCAGCACAGGGGAGGGCTGACTGAAAGGAGAATTTAAAATCCAAAGAACGCCTGCTGCCCCACCGAGTCTGTCCTCGCAGGTGTCTATTGAGTGGCATGGCGGTCTCTTAAAGCAGCGCCTTTCACTTTCTCTTCTTTCTTTCTGGGCAGACCAGGCTAACGCTGTGAGTGTAACCGGCCATGTCTTCTGCAATCAGAGACCAAAAGAAGCGTGACTAGATGACGAGATACGTCAAAGCTTTCATCGAGGTGCTTGGGTCTTAAACAGACGTTCACAATTCAGTGTCATTTGACAAGTCGCTGGTGACGGCAGACACGCACCCTCACGTCTATGGCCTCTAAAGGAAAGAGGTATTGATTTAGTTCTATTGATCTCAGCCACTGGAAGCCGCGATTTACCTGCTGTGCTCCGTGCAGGCAAGAAATAAAAAAAAAAGGGAATGGAGGGAAATGGCTTAAACTTGGGACATTGCTTGGGGACGGTTAGCGCCATTGTCACTGAATCTGGAGGAGGAGCACAAAGGCTATTGATTAGCAATGGAGTGAGGGAACATCGAGGCCGATTTATTGACCACTCAGACGTCTGTGCTACAGGATTGTATAAGGGATGGCAGATTTCATCTTTTTTGAGGTTTTATTTTTATTACTAACTGTGCGACCTGGGTGAAATCTAAATAATCAACGTAGATCTCAGCATAAAGTTTACAGTGCTCCACTGATTGGAAGGAATTTTGTAATGCATGTAGGAATAAAATGCATTGCATTTGACATTCCAACACATGGCTCACGACAAATATTTATAGTAAGAAGATGCATTTGTCATTCCAACAGATGGCACATTGGAAACATTTGTATTAAGAATATGCATTGCACTTGTCATTCCAACAGATGGCTTATGACAAACATTTATAGTAAGAAGATGCATTTGTCATTCCAACAGATGGCACAATGCAAACATTTGTAGTAAGAAAATGCATTTGTCATTCCAACAGATGGCACATTGGAAACATTTGTAGTAAGAAAATGCATTGCACTTGTCATTCCAACAGATGGCACAATGCAAACATTTGTAGTAAGAAAATGCATTTGTCATTCCAACAGATGGCACATTATAAACATTTGTAGTAAGAAAATGCATTGCACTTGTCATTCCAACAGATGGCTTATGACAAACATTTATAGTAAGAAGATGCATTTGTCATTCCAACAGATGGCACAATGCAAACATTTGTAGTAAGAAAATGCATTTGTCATTCCAACAGATGGCACATTGGAAACATTTGTAGTAAGAAAATGCATTGCACTTGTCATTCCAAAGATGGCACAATGCAAAAATTTGTAATAAGAAAATGAATTACACTTGTCATTCCAATAGATGGCTTATGACAAACATTTATAGTAAGAAGACGCATTTGTCATTCCAACAGATGGCACATTGCAAACATTTGTAGTAAGAAAATGCATTGCACTTGTCATTCCAACAGATGGCTTATAACAAACATTTATAGTAAGAAGATGCATTTGTCATTCCAACAGATGGCACAATGCAAACATTTGTAGTAAGAAAATGCATTTGTCATTCCAACAGATGGCACATTGGAAACATTTGTAGTAAGAAAATGCATTGCACTTGTCATTCCAACAGATGGCACAATGCAAACATTTGTAGTAAGAAAATGCATTTGTCATTCCAACAGATGGCACATTATAAACATTTGTAGTAAGAAAATGCATTGCACTTGTCATTCCAACAGATGGCTTATGACAAACATTTATAGTAAGAAGATGCATTTGTCATTCCAACAGATGGCACATTGGAAACATTTGTAGTAAGAAAATGCATTGCACTTGTCATTCCAAAGATGGCACAATGCAAACATTTGTAATAAGAAAATGAATTGCACTTGTTATTCCAATAGATGGCTTATGACAAACATTTATAGTAAGAAGACGCATTTGTCATTCCAACAGATGGCACATTGCAAACATTTGTAGTAAGAAAATGCATTGCACTTGTCATTCCAACATATGGCACATTGGAAACATTTGTAGTAAGAAAATGCATTGCACTTGTCTTTCCAACAGATGGCACAATGCAAACATTTATAGTAAGAAGATGCATTTGTCATTCCAACAGATGGCACATTGCAAACATTTGTAGTAAGAAAATGCATTTGTCATTCCAACAAATGGCATTATCACAAATAGTGCTTTTATGAATCCCATACCAAATTACATATAACACAGATATAGCCACCAGACATACACACAGACACTTGGTGAGACATTCATGAAAGCAGTGCTAATGTTTGTGATGTACCAGCTGTTGGAAAACAGAGACACAGCAACCAGAGGGACAGAGATACTCAGAAACTTTGTCTTTGTCTTGTTTGCAAGGCGCCATCTGTTGGAATGACAAATGCAGTGCATGTCCTTACTACAAATGTTTGCAATGTGCCATAAATTCCAAAACACGTTCCAAGAGATGGAGCACTGCAAACGTGAACTCTGAGGTCACCGTGGATTATTTAGATTTCAGCCCATCTCAAATGAGTAGCAGAGCTAGTTTAAATATAACCTTCAACACAATAAAGCGTACAGAAACTGAAAAGGTCTTAATGCTTTCTCAATCCACTGTATGCCATGCAATGAGGCAAAAGTCAAAATGAGCAAAAAGATAAATGAATTGATCATTAAAGTTCCGTGACCTTGTATGATGGAGCCCTCTCTGTGTTCTGTCCCAAGTCGAGTCTTCTGTTCAGTTCTCCTCTCCACTGCTCATCTTATACTGGGACACTGCAACAGATTGGAGGAAACTGGGGGCGGTGCTTAGGAAGAAACCCTGTGGGCGGAGCCTGCTTAGCAGCACCACAAACTCTCCAGTGAGTTGCCCTGAGAGTCGATTCTGGCCCTGCAAGACCAGCCTGGGTGTGAGCCTTGGCTCCGGTACGGTTTCGTTTTGTTGCTTGTCATATTAGTCTTCAAGCTTTTAAGATTGGTTTTGTTCTACCTGAAATTATATAATTGTATGATTTTTGTTTACAGTGCCTGTATTATGTGCATGTATTTGTTCGCACTTCAAGGGGCTGGCGTCATGTCCAGGGTTTGTTCCTGCCCCGCACCCTGTGCTGGCCGGGATAGGCTCCCACTCACAACCCTCCCGTGACCGTGGTCTGCATTAAGCAGGTTAGAAAAATGAAGTGAAATCAAATTTCTGCAAAGTTAATTACAAATATAAAAACTTTGCATAACCTCAGCATTCAGTGCATGCACCTTAGTCAGCCATGACAGTTTTAAGTCTTTGTGCACAGGTCTCTCTCTATCTGTTCCAACATACCCCCCCCCCCCCCCATTCTAAACTTTATATAGTGCCTTTCACTGTGAATGATTTCCATTGGCAACACTCATAACTGTACATGCACAATCCATTCACACATTTTCCAACACCTATTAAGGTTAGCATTGGGCACACCCTGGCTGCGGTGCCAGCCTACTGCCTGGCCATGTTGGCACTCATCATCACAAGCCCAGTTTAGAATTTTCAATTAGTCTAAACTGCACGTCTTTGGGACATGGTAGGAAAGCTCAGAGTACCCAGCAGCAGTAAAGCCACACAGACATGGTGGGAACGTACAAACTGTACACTCTGCTGGGATTTGAACCCCAGACGTTAGCCCACCGACGCAGCAGCGTAAACCAGCATGCCAGCCATGCCCAAGGCAGCCCCTGTCTGACAGATTTTCCATTGTGACCTGCAAGTCATCCAGTAATGGGGACAGAACTCCCTTTATATCTTCTCCTTAGCTGGAGTGTTGCTGTGCCCACCTTGAGAGAATGACAAATGTACATCAATGCAAGGACAGCAAAGCTTTAATCAATTCAACAAGCAAACACTTAACTCTTTATTGGGAGCGCAGAGAACGGGCAGAGTAGTAGGAGAAAACTGGAGGACCGCGGAGAGAATAGGGGAGGGCGCTCCCCCCACCCGGGACAATACATCTCTTAACATGGAGTAATGCCCGGTATGACTTAATTCCCAAAATGGCAAAGCAAAAACCGGCAAAGCACCTCATCACCCCCCCCCCACCCCACACTTTGATGAAATGAAAAAAACAAAATCCTAAAATAAAAACAAAAAAAGGAGCACAAGTATTGAAATACATTCATCAACTAAAAATCTAAACATTCATAGCAAACTTCAAGTCCTTACCAGACAGAAATCCTAGAAGATGGGGTGACAAATGTGCACCATGACACGTGAATGCCGCTGATGGGTTGACTGGAAGTACTAGTGGAGCAAAGAGTGAAGACAAAGCTGATGCCCACCCAGCACTGAGGACTTTCACCCAATAAATGTGTGCCCAGAAATACCACTGGGGCTCCTCCATGTCTACGGTGGTACACCTTTATAGTGCCTCACTGGGACTGCTCTCTTATTAGCCAGGGCGGAAATCTTCCTTTTTATAATTTTTGGGTGTTGTTATTGATGTTCGTTATAATGTTTCTCAAGCTTCTGTAAAAAGCTAAATACTCCCTTCTGTCTATCTAAATGAACCATTTCAAATCAAAACTGGCTGTGCTACCCATCTCAGATGGGTTGAAATCTAAATAATCAACACAGACCTCAGCGTTCACATTTGTAGTGCACCATCTCTTGGGAAGTATGTTGTAATGCAGGAAAGTAATAAAATGAAGTGCATTTGTCATTCCAACAGATGGTGCATCACGAACATTTGAAGTAATACAATGCATTGCAATTTACTGTTGGAATGACAAATGCAGTGCATGTGTCTGTTATATGCCATTTGCTATGGGATTTGTAAAACAGTGTTAATTGGTTTGGGAGGGGAGGTCTATTTTGTGGGTATTTGTGGTGTTTTCATTTATCAAAAGTTCTAATTTTCTGATATGTATCAATTAAATATTAGCTTAATAAAACATTGAATGCAAAAAAAAGTGTTACTGTTTGTGATGCACCATCTATTGGAATGACAAATGCAATGTATATGTCTCTGTTATACACTATTTAGAATGGGATTCGTAAAAGCAGTGTCAATGTTTGTCCTGTGCCATCTGTTGGAATGACAGAGACATAGTATCCAGACAGACACACAGATGCACAGACGCTTATCCTATTACCATCTGTTCTACCCTCCAAGATAGGTTGAAGTCTAAATAACCAATGTAGACCTCAGTGTTACTGTTTGCAGTGCACCATGCAATGCATATATCTCTCTTATATGCCATTTGTAATGGGATTAGTAAAAGCAGTGTTAATGAGTGTGGTGTGCCATCTGTTGGATTGGCATATACAGTGTGCATGTCTGTTATATACCATTTGGAATGGGATTTGTAAAAGCTCTGTTAATGAGTGTGACATGCCATCTGTTGGAATGACAGATGTTTGTAATGCACCATCTGTTGGAATGAAAAATATGATGCATATGTCTCTATTATATGCCATTTAGAATGGGATTTGTAAAAGCATTATTAATTAGTGTGACATACCATCTGTTGGATTAGATATGCAATGCATTTTATTTACACAAATGTTGGTGTTGCGCCATCTGTTGGAATGAAAAAATGCAATGAATTTTATTAACACAAATGTTTGTGATGCACCATCTGTTGGAATGAAAAATACAATGCATATGTCTGTATTATATGCCATTTGGAATGAGATTTGTAAAAGCATTATTAATTAGTGTGACATGCCATCTGTTGGATTAGAAAGGCAATGTATTTTATTTAGATAGATAGATAGATAGATAGATAGATAGATAGATAGATAGATAGATAGATAGATAGATAGATAGATAGATAGATAGATACTTTATTAATCCCAAGGGGAAATTCACATTCTCCAGCAGCAGCATACTGATACAAAAAAACAATATTAAATTAAAGATTGATAATAATGCAGGTAAAAACAGACAATAACTTTTTATAATGTTAACGTTTACCCCCCGGGGTGGAATTGAAGAGTCACATAGTTTGGGGGAGGAATGATCTCCTCAGTCTGAACACAAATGTTGGTGATGCGCCATCTGTTGGAATGACAAATGCAATGAATTTTATTAACACAAATGACTGTGATGCTCCATTTGTTGGAAATAAACAGACGTAGCAACTGGGCAGATACACAAATACAGATGCATAGGCACGGATCCTTTTATTAAGGTGGACAATATACCAAGTAATCTGATGGTTACAAGGTCAAATGTCTTCTAGCGGCTTTAGAGATTATTGCACCCTGAACCCTACTCTGCCCTTTAAGAAATATTCCATCCAAAAATGATATTTTTTTATAAGTTACTTAACCCATGCAGATTGTAGTGATAGCCAAGAAAAAATTAGTCTTATGTTTTCATGGAGAACAGACATAACCTTTATGGTAGAATGGGTGCCAAATGTGAACAATCGAACAATATAAATACAACTTTGAATAATTCTACCACTACTTGTGTTGTATAATCCACATGTCCAGTCGTATGCCCACAACAGGAAAACGTGTGAATTTTTACTAAAACATTGTTAAACAAATAAATCTGGAAAAATGAAAGTAGTCCACAAGCAGGAGGCTCCTCCTTCACATTGTGTTAAGCTTTTGAATTGAAAACAGGACTCTTGACCAATGAATGGGGGACCTTCAATTTAAAAGTGCAAATTCCATCTGAATGCGCTTCTTGGTATTTTCATGAAGCCTTCAATGATATTTTAACAAAAATGTTTTGCATATTGTGAGCGTGAGACCGGATAACTCTAGGGGGTACCAGAAAAGCGAGTTAATAAAAGGATGGATAATGTTAATGAGAGCGAGAATAGAAGACGACAGTGCAAGCAACCAGCCTGTAGGGGGCGCCCACTCCTGCCAAGTCAATACCTAGCGATCAATCAGCCCTCCTGACTGTCTTTGGGCTGCGATTGTAAAGCAGAGAACAACAAAGAGAATTGCGGCTGAACGCGGGGCAGACAGTTTGTAAATGGCCCTCCTTCTAGGTCTAGAAGCCATAACGACAACGGCAACGGTAATATTCATAAATCCTTTCATTAAGACTGTGATAAAACTGGCGGCTGAATGAAGACACTTGGGTTCTTAATTGCGACATGAATAACAATGTGGCTGCCTGCAGCCATGAGATGTACAAGAGGAAGCCATAATCGCACAATTAATCCATCATTAAAGTCTATGGTTGATCACAAATAGAAGTGGCTATAAACAATATGTTTACTTGCTTTCGGAAATGGCAAAAAAAAAATGAATGATTATAAATTCAGGCTTTGTGACACTTTCAGGTATTTTTAATATACTGAGGATGAAGGGAAAGAAAATGGAGATGCGAAGGAAAATAATATTCCCAAATGTTAAGCTTTGTTTGCCTTTCGGCGGCCCCTTGTTCGTTCCTACATAGAGACGTTTTATTTATCTACTAGCCACGCTACCCGTCGAAGATGTAATAGAATAAATTTAAAAATACGTGAAATCCTTTAGCCTGCGTGAACCTTCATCACCATCCGTGTGTGTTGTCTGAACCTCTCTTGACCGGTGGTCCCCCCCACCCCACCCCACTAGTGCGTTCCAGTAAAGCCTGCTGGTTAGATGCCGCCATTTTGCTCACCTGCTCTCCCCTTTTGAGGACGACTCTCAGCGGGCCTCCTACAGCTTGACTTCTCATCTTCGCGTGTCTCACACTCCCCTCCTCCTGTTATGTCACCAAAGGCAAAACCGACCAATCCGATTGCTTGGAGGAACCGGACACACACACACACACACACACACACACACACACACACATGCAGAGACGTTAGTGTTTTCATTTTATAGCACATTCCAGTGATATCCACACATTTGCTCACTTAATAAGTTCACTAAATGACTTACACCTCCATGGAGTGATGGAGGCCTCGGTACAAGCAGGTCACCACCCTACACTTAACGCCGTGCCATTCTCGGCTCACATTTTCTCACACTTGTCAAGTTTGGGACACTGGGGGAACTCTGTTGATGGTTGCAGTTTGTGTCCGGATTGAGACAACTCTCTAGGTGGCACCCGGGGTCCCCAACTCCGGTCTTGGAGGACCACCGTGACTGCAGGTTTTCATTCGAACCCCTTTTTTTTTTTTAATGAGTGCCACGTTTGTGCTGCTAATTCACTTCTTGTGAATTCATTTTGGCGACGTGGCACAGGTGTGGCGATTTGCAGCTCCCGGCATCAATCACAGATACAGACGAATCCTCGCCTGTGCACTTAAGTGAGAAAACACCAGCAACGCTTCGCGTCCAAAAACCTCTTCAGCCACACCACCACGGCCCCTCTTTAAGCCACGAGTGTGGCGATTATTCATTTAAAAACTGGCCTTTTCTTCTAAGCCGTGGACCGCGGGTATATCACAGTGACACCCCAGCACCACACTGGACCAGTGGGAGGTTTTGACGGTGTCTGCAGTGCCAATCCTGCCACCAAACCCCAAGATTTCCCTGTACATTGGAGGACTGAGCTGGGAGCAGATGAACGTCACACCCGGGACGGTGCGATTGCAGGTTAAGGGTCTTGCTAGAGGAGCCCAACAGTTTAAAGCACATACTGTATGAACGGAGTGGAATAATAGAAACAGATAAATAATATAACTTGCAAAAAATGTAAACATGTACTAATGGAGCAAGAGTGACTGTTGTTATGTTAGTCGTTGTCCAGAGACATGTGGGCAGGGCAGGCAAGTGAGGCAGAGCCTCAAATGTCATCATGAAAAGTGAAAAAAATTAATAACATAAAAGAAATGTGTCCACTGCTCTGTGCTATACATTTGTTTTCTGTAGGATTCCAATAATTTTGATCATTTTTATAGTCAAAATCGCATTTCCTGTTCAAATACAGGGGAGAAACGTGAAGTGCGGCAGCGACGAGCCTCACCTCCCCTCAGACTGTGCTCTCCCTCCATGTAATTGGCGCGCGCCTGCTGCTGTCTCTCTGTATGTCGCCAATATAAGGTGTGCAGACACGTTTATTATACACCCTGACTTTCCCCAGTCTGCCTAATATCTTTAATCAATGTGTGTGACATATTTAGTCTCGCTGATCGGACATAAAACCGCAGTGAAAAGGCACAAGGTGAGGCAGAGAGCAGGGCCGCTGCTGGCCAAATGGGTGCCCTAAGCAGAAATTTACTTTTGTGCCCCCTCCCCCAAATATTAGTTAGGCAGCCGTAACAGAGATGAGGGTGCCCGCGTCATCACGTCTGCTTAGCCTACTCTGCGTTCACCGTAAAATGCAATATATACGTTTATATTTTTGTTTATTTGTATATGTATATTATTAATATTAATTTATTATTATAATATATAAAAACGATTTTTTTGAGCAGCTGGGATGGTGCCCCCCTGGGAGTTGGTGCCCTACGCAGACTGCGTACTCTGCGTATAGGGAGCGGCAGTACTGGCAGAGAGTACCGTGACGCCCTGAAGGGGGCGCATGTGAGCCCATCAGGTGCTCGTTGTTACTGTTCTTCTCCGCAGAGGCGCCAATAAATCAGCGAGATCGGGGGGGTATTTTCCGTACATCGCTTAAATCATCCGAGATCAGGTGCCTCATCTTGGATAAGTTAATGCCGGTGACACTCATCCGGGATAGGTCGGTTTTTCAAACACAGCTGTGTATTAGATAAGTCGAGCTGGATCAAATCATCCGAGATGAATGCGCACGCCTGCGCTGAGTGAAAAGCCCATATATATTGAGTCTAGAAAACATGATCAGCAAGTCTTTGATAGGCTGCAACAAAATGGCGAAAGAACGGGCGCATTTTTTTTTCACACATGCGGCGCAAGACCTTTTATTTGAAGGACACGAAGAATTTCAAGATTTAATATGCACAAGGGGTAACACTGCAAAAGCAGCCCAGACCAGAAAAGACGGCTGGCAAAAAGTGGCCGACAAATTAAACGCTAAGTAGTGTACATTGTACTTACTGAATGCAGCGTTTCATTTCCTATGTGTCAGATTAATTATTATTTAATATGTCATAATTCCAGATCAAACGTGAGCACAAGGAGAACATGGGAACAGGTTAAAGTGAAGTACAAGAATATACTTCAAACTGGTAAATATTGGTATATAACTATTTAAAGAATTGTTGACATAAAGAATCATATATAATATAAAAAAACATTAATTTTAAAGCTAATAAGGAGGCAGACAAGCAAAAAACAAGTGGAGGTCCACGCGGTCCAGACCTAACCCCTGCAGAAGAGTTGGCTCTCCAGCAAAATGCCCATCGCGTTGTTTCTGAGGGCATTCCAGGGGGAAACTCCTCCTCAGAACCAGTGGCAGGATGCAGTGGTCACTTCATTTCAGGTAAAGGATGGTCATTGCATATATTTGTCCTCCATGTGTGCCATAGGTATGTTCCATATAGCCCTCTTTTTTGTTGGGTCAGTTGCAGGGAATGTCATATCCCTTGAACCTGTGTCTGACCAACGAGATATTAACGAAGGTCAAATATTTGATGAAGACACTGTGTCTGGTTATTCATCAGGAGGAGGAGAGGTACATTTTCCAAATAATGTTTGATCAAACTCCACTCTGATCAGTCCCATGTGCCCCAATCACATTTGGAAATCCTGGTAATGAGAATGTTAGGCTGATTGTGAAATTCTTTACAGAACTGTGTGTGTTTTAGCCTGTGTATTACCTACCTGCAATGGCATGAAACGCCTCTTTTATTGTCTGCACACGCAGGTGTCCAGGAAACACTATGAAAACCTGAAGGAAATGTTTCAGAGCCAAACAGACTTTACGAATTGCCTGGCAAACTGCACTTTTCGATAGATTTTCCGCATCGCCTACAGTATATAAAAAAGTGCCGCTTACAAAAAAACCTCAAAGTAATGCCTACTGTCTGTGTGGCTGTGAGAGCCCGACTTCGCTGAGTTTGACTTCGAATATACGGAGGTAATAAATCTTTGAGGTACAATATTCTCCCTCAGCTAAAGCGATATCTTTCGTACAGAATTTCCTCTGGGGGCAATAAAGGATCTTGCCGATCGCGCAAAACCCTCTTTATATAAAATTCTCTTCGTATAATTTGCGCACCAATATCAATTGGTCGCTCATTCATGAACGGCGAAGCCCTGACTGGATGACTTCCAAGCACCGTCACTGATCACGTGTGTCAACTAATCCTTGTTTACGTAGAACAAACTGCTCCGAGCAGGTCTGAGGATTTGGATGTGTTGCTATGACAACACTTCCAGCAAGAGTTTCGAAAAACCGACAGATCAGGATCAGGCCAAATCGTCAACAATTACATCCGGCTAAGCCAGTAATCCACGTATGAAAAATACCCCCCAGAAAGTCAAGGGCACTGCAGCGTTCGGGTATTTTTATTTTTTGTTCTGACTGGCTGCCAAAATGGAAGATTTAAGATTTTTAAAACTAAAGGAAAATAAGGAGGACTTTTACAAGAAAGTGACGGAGATTTTCGTGGAGGAGGACAGGCGCATGGACTTCATTTGCAAATAAAGGTAAGACCATAAACGGTTTTCAGTTTTATAAAAATGGGATCAGACTATGGAAAAAAAAAACAACCCAATATTTAAAAACTAAATTTTGACCTTAAATAAAATATTTTTTTTTATTTTTCTTGTTATCCTTTTGTTGATCAGTCTGTATTGAAATTGATTAAAGCATCAGAATTAAAAGCAACTAAATATTTCAATTAAGGTCAAAATTGAAATCAGATTTTTTTTGTACGCCACTCTATACTTTCATTTGTGTTGTATGAGTGTGAATTGTAGAATTGCAACCGCAAATTTAGAAGACATGGAGAGCGAGGAGCAAATGCGCTCTCTCCGGCCGCTATAAACGTCACGTTCTTTCTTAGCCAGGTATGTGCCTTACCTGGGTTCTATTCAATAAGGGCGCGAACAAAAAGGCGACCTTCAAAAGGGCGACCTCAAATGAGCGCCGAATAAATGCGCGCGCAAATAAAGGAGCGCTTCAAAAAGGTGACCTCAATTGAGCACGGCAAATAAAGGCGTTCGTAGATAATTTAGTTGAAATGGCTCTGGAATATGTGAAGAGCAACAAAGGTGCAGATCTACTCGTAGTCGAAGGCTATACATTCAGAAAGGAGAAAACTATCAACGGGAAACACATCTGGAAATGCACTGAATATAGGATTGGAAAATGTTCGTCTCGCCGTCATACCAAAAATGTCATTGCCTTAATCTAATTTTCTGTAATTTTGAAAATAACGAAATATAGAGAGCTTTAGAAATAGTTCGTTAGAAGTTCATGCATTAATTAATTGGATGTTTTAATATTCTTGCGTTCACCTTTTTATACGTTCAATCATTGCCTTTATCTAATAAATTTTCTGTAATAATTTTGTTGCGTTTGCCTTTATTCGCTGCGCCCAATTGACGTCACCCTTTTTAAGCGCTCCTTTATTTATGCGCGCAGTTATTCGGCGCTCAATTGAGGTCGCCCTTTTGAAGATCGCCTTTTTGTGCGCGCAGTTATTGACGGATACCGCCTTACCTGTCTGTCAGTGGCGTAGCTCTGGGGGGGACATCTGTCCCCGGGCACAACATCCAGGGGGCGCCAAATTGATGTTTCTTTCCCTTCCCTATTGCATTTTGGCAAACAGGAGGGGGGCGCGAAATCTTCAGTTGTCCCCGGGCGCTGAAAACCCTGGCTACGCCTCTGCTGTCTATGTGTGTGTAAAGAGCGCTGATGAGACATTGAATAATCACCAGTAGTCACTGTGCTGGCTGCCAGTTAAATGATAAATAGGCTACTCTTTGGGGTTTATATGTTTGTAAATGTGACTCTGAAGGAGTCACCAGCCATGAACCTCAGCGCACGTCACTGTCGTTGTCGATCACTCGAACCGTTTCGTGGTATTCATTTCTCGTATGGCTCAGGGGTAGAAAGTGGATGAAGTAGGACCAGGAGACGAATGGTTGACACGAATGGGACTCCTTTGACTCCAAGTGAATTAAAGTCATTTCATGGCTGAGGTAGGTACGGTGCCTTTCAACACAATTACTGCAATCAGCAAGTGCAACCTAACGGCACACAAATTAAAAAGAAAAGGGTGGGGGGTCGTCAACCACTAATCCCACCACACTCACAAGCCACCTGAGCGACTAAAACAGAGCAAAGCGGCCCCCCAGATGTCAGTTTCTCGCCGGAATGTTCTTAAAGACGTTCTTTTGTGTCGGTTGGAAGGACCACTCGAGACTTTGCACCGCTTTATTAGTTTTGCTTGTAATCACAAGGCCACTTCTTCTTCTTCTGAAATGTCATTTTTGCAGGAACTCTTTGTGCTTTCTTGAAAGAACCGAGGGGAAGTGTAATAATAACACGCTTTAAAGTACTTGAAAAGAAGCCGCCTCAAACTTAAAGAAAGAGAAATTTAAAAGGCAACGTGTTTTTCTTGGAGCAATCGTACCGTGCGATTAGGAGAGTAATCACTTTGAAGCCTTCTCCCTCGTCTATACAGCTTTTCATTTTCTGTTTATTCCCAGGGTCGAAGAGTCCGAGCCACTCTGTATACCATCTTAGGTGGCACGCCAGGATTTAGCAGGGTACAGCTGGACACCAGATGACAATTCAGAGTGTCACCAGGGTACAGTTGGGCGCCAGGGGACAATTCAGAGTGTCACCAGTGTACAGTTGGGCACTAGGTGTCAATTCAGAATATCACCAGGGTGCAGCTGGGTACCAGGTGACAATTCAGAGTGTCACCAGGGTACAGTTGGGCGCCAGGGGACAATTCAGAGTGTCACCAGGGTACAGTTGGGCACTAGGTGTCAATTTAGAGTATCACCAGGGTACAGCTGGGTTCCAGGTGACAATTCAGAGTGTCACCAGTGTACAATTGGGAACTAGGTGTCAATTCAGAGTGTCACCAGGGTACAGCTGGTGCCAGGTGACAATTCAGACTGTCACCAGGGTACAGTTGGGCACCAGGGGACAATTCAGAGTGTCACCAGGGTATAGTTGGGCACAAGGTGTCAATTTAGAGTATCACCAGGGTACAGCTGAGTGCCAGGTGACAATTCAGAGTGTCACCAGGGTACAGCTGGTGCCAGGTTACAATTCAGACTGTCACCAGGGTACAGTTGGGCACCAGGGGACAATTCAGAGTGTCACCAGGGTATAGTTGGGCACTAGGTGTCAATTTAGAGTATCACCAGGGTACAGCTGAGTGCCAGGTGACAATTCAGAGTGTCACCAGGGTACAGCTGGTGCCAGGTTACAATTCAGAGTGTCACCAGGGTACAGTTGGGCACCAGGGGACAATTCAGAATGTCACCAGGGGACAATTCAGAGTGTCACCAGGGTACAGCTGGGTGCCAGGTGATAATTCAGAGTGTCACCATGTACAATTGGGAACTAGGTGTCAATTCAGAGTATCACCAGGGTGCAGCTGGGTACCAGGTGACAATTCAGAGTGTCACCAGGGTACAGTTGGGTGCCAGGGGACAATTCAGAGTGTTACCAGTGTACAGTTGGGCACTAGGTGTCAATTCAGAGTGTCACCAGGGTACAGTTGGGCACCAGGGGACAATTCAGAGTGTCACCAGGGTACAGTTGGGCGCCAGGGGACAATTCAGAGTGTCACCAGTGTACAGTTGGGCACTAGGTGTCAATTTAGAGTATCACCAGGGTACAGCTGGGTTCCAGGTGACAATTCAGAGTGTCATCATGTACAATTGGGAACTAGGTGTCAATTCAGAGTATCACCAGGGTGCAGCTGGGTACCAGGTGACAATTCAGAGTGTCACCAGGGTACAGTTGGGTGCCAGGGGACAATTCAGAGTGTTACCAGTGTACAGTTGGGCACTAGGTGTCAATTCAGAGTGTCACCAGGGTACAGTTGGGCGCCAGGGGACAATTCAGAGTGTCACCAGGGTACAGTTGGGCGCCAGGGGACAATTCAGAGTGTCACCAGTGTACAGTTGGGCACTAGGTGTCAATTTAGAGTATCACCAGGGTACAGCTGGGTTCCAGGTGACAATTCAGAGTGTCACCAGTGTACAATTGGGAACTAGGTGTCAATTCAGAGTGTCACCAGGGTACAGCTGGTGCCAGGTGACAATTCAGACTGTCACCAGGGTACAGTTGGGCACCAGGGGACAATTCAGAGTGTCACCAGGGTATAGTTGGGCACTAGGTGTCAATTTAGAGTATCACCAGGGTACAGCTGAGTGCCAGGTGACAATTCAGAGTGTCACCAGGGTACAGCTGGTGCCAGGTTACAATTCAGAGTGTCACCAGGGTACAGTTGGGCACCAGGGGACAATTCAGAATGTCACCAGGGGACAATTCAGAGTGTCACCAGGGTACAGCTGGGTGCCAGGTGACAATTAATGAGTATCACCAGGGGACAGTTGGGCACCAGGTGACAATTCCGAGTGTCACCGATTTTCCCAAATGTGAGGAAGCAGCAGCAGCAAGCCCCGAGCTGTTCGAGTCACGTTTTGACTCAGACAAGAATAGTCGCCCATTAATCTAAAATACGGAGTAACCCACAGAATGGCTTTGTAACAACGATTAAAGGCGCAGGTCATTACTTCCCATGATTGCTCCTTTTCTACCAAAGTAATGATTTTACTAATTAGCTCAGAATAAGGTACTTTTATCCAAGGTGACTTACAACATTTGAGATACAACTGCTTACATTTTTTTTTGCCCACCCCCCCATTATGGGCACACAGGCAGGTGAAGTGACCTGGTCACATGGTGTCAGTAGTGGGATTGGAATCCATGATCTCAGGGTTTGAAGTCCAAAGCCTTAACTCCTATGCCACAGTGTGGTGGCACATTGGTTGGCACTCCTGCCCAATGCTGCAGGCGACATGGATTCCAGTGACAGTTCAGTTACCTTTTAAGTGCAGGTGGCACATTATCTGCCTTTTCTCCGGTGGGTTTTATTCAGTCGCTTCCTTTTCCTTTCACATCATAAGGCTGCAGATTTATTTTGCCGATTAGCAGCTCCCGATTGCGGTGTGCTTTGCAGTGAATTGCCATTCCACACAGGATTGCCTCTTGCCTTGTGCCCAGTGCAGCACACGTATGGATTGTGTCATCCTGTGCCCAGCTGTGGAAGAATGGATTGATGATTTTCTTTTATGTTGATATAGTGGATGAAATTTTGGAAAGTAGACCTACAGCAGCA
This sequence comes from Erpetoichthys calabaricus, assembly GCF_900747795.2. Taxonomy (NCBI): domain Eukaryota; kingdom Metazoa; phylum Chordata; class Cladistia; order Polypteriformes; family Polypteridae; genus Erpetoichthys; species Erpetoichthys calabaricus. The sequence continues at coordinate 191,857,708 of NC_041401.2, read as the reverse complement.
GGCCATTTTCCTCCTCCATTAATGACAGTGTTTTACAGTAATGAATGCCTTTTATCAATAGTAGCATTTTGGAGCAATTTTCACTTTTGACAAATAATAGCATTTTCCAGTGGTGATTAAACTCCCTTTATCCTTTCTGTTCTGACTTCCAGAATATAAAATATGTCAAAACATAATAAAAATAGGCAGAAGAGAAATCAAGTGCCTTTAGTAGGAGGCTGTGATGCAGCAATGGCAGGTTTAAATGAGAAAAGGGAGACGCACGATACAGTTCAGGTGCTTCATTGTCAGCAGGTTCATCCAATCAGCACATAGACCTTCAGTGTCCATCGGCAGGACAACGGGTGGTCCTGAAGAGCTCAGTGACTTTAAACCTGGCACTGTCATATGATGCCACCTGTGCCACAAATCGGCTCTGCTAGATGAACCTCAGTTAACTGCAAGTGCCCCATCACAGCTCCGCCACAAAGTGGTAGACCACCCAAGCTCACAGAGCAGGACCGCCGAGTGCGAAAGTGCGTAAAAATGGCCTCTCCTATATGTCATCACGGGCAGCAGAGGTCCAAACTGCCCATTAAAGAAACATCAATACAAGAGCCGAGCATCAGAAGCTTCATGAAATGGGCATCCACAGCCGAGCACCTGCACGCAAGTCTAAGACCACTACACGCAATGCCAGGGTTCAGCTGGAGTGCTGTAGGGCCCACCGCCCACCATTTGAGTCTGGAGTAGTGGAAACGTGTTCTCTGGAGTGGTGAATCTTGCTTCACTCTTTGGAAGGCTGATGGATAAGATGGAGTTTGGAGGATGCCAGGAGAATGCTGCCCTCTGGATGGCACAGAGCCCACTGTACCATGTTTGGTGGACGAGGGAGCTAATGGCAGGGCTTTGGCTCAGCCTTCTGGGTCCATGAAGACCGCCGTTAATGCTATATTGTCAAAAGTATTAGGACGCCTGCCTTTACACACACATGAACTTTAATGACATCCCATTGTTAATACATAGGCTTTAATATGGAGTTGGCCCTCTAACAGCTTCAACTCTTCTGGGGAGGCTTTCCATGAGGTGTAGGAGTGTAGTTTATTTGTGAATTTCCCATTGGGATTAATAAAGTATCTATCTATCTATCTATCTCTATCTATCTAGTTTATGGGAATTTGTGACCAGGAGAGCATTTGTGAGGTCAGGCACTGTTGCTGGATGAGAAGGCCTGGCTCTCCACTCCAATTCATCCCAAAGGTATTCTATCAGGTGTCACACATGTGTGTTTAGGAGACAGCTAAAGGGCTTAAATACATGCGATTCCATGCCAGACCAGGGGGTGGCGAAGTGCACTAATTTTCCCTCTCGATCTTCTGCAGACCATTCCAGGGAAATCCCGCCCAGCTCTGGGGCAGCCAATGACGTCACTTCTGGTTCCGGGATTGATGACATCACTTCCGCTACTGGCCTTTAAAGCTGCCATCTTGCTTCATGGAAGTCAATTCTGTTTTGGACTCTGGTGAATGAGCATGTCTCTTATTATTTAATCAATTTTGCAGCCGAGAACAATTATATGGGTGGCTGCCCCAAACCTTCTCGATGTCTTGTGGTCATTTTTCTGACACAGGTTGTGGTCAGGGCTCTGTGCAGCCACACCAAACTCGCTCCTCCATTTCTTGATAGACCTTTGCTTTGTGCACTGGTGCGTGTTGCCATCTCCAAACTGTTCCTACAAAGTTGGGAGCATGAAACGGTCCAAAATGGCTTAGTATGCTGAAGCATTAAGAGTTCCTTTCACTGGAACTAAGGGGACAAGCCCAATCCCTGAAAACCAACCCCACACCAATACAGTCAGGCGAGTCCTGTTCTCCTGGCCAGACTCATCCATCGGATTGCATGATTCGTCACTCCAGAGGACACGTCTCACCGCTCTAGAGTCGTGGGGTGGGCTTTACACCACTGCATCTGACGCTTTGCATTGCACTTGGTGATGTCAGGCTTGGCTGCAGCTGCTCGGCCATGGAGACCCATTCCATGAAGCTCTCTTTCTACGCTGCACTGTTATTGAGCTTTTTGGAGGTCTGTAGCTATGGAGTCTACAGAAAGCCGGCGACTTCTGCACACCTCAGCGTGCCCTGTCCCCGCTCTGTGATTTGACGTGGCCTACCACTTCGTGGCTGAGTTGCTGTTGTTCCCAATTGCTTCCGCTTTGTTATAACACCACTATGTGAAAGGCTCATCATGTTCATGAGACCAGTTTGAGATGATTTTTCCTTTGTCACCTGGTGTATTGTCATACTGGATGTATCCATTATAAGAGGACTAGAATTTTGGCCATTAAAGGATGTCAGCAACAATAGTCAAATAGACCGAGGCATTCAAGCAACAATGGATTGGTATTAAATGGTCCAAACTGTGCCAAGAAAACAATTCTCCAGACCATTAGACCACCATCACCATCCTGGACTGTTGCCACAAGGCAGGCTAGCTGCCTGGATTCACGCTATTGGTGCCTACCACATGTGCGCCTCAGCAGATACTGAGATTCATCAGACCTGGCTACGTTTTTCAAGTCTTCAGCTGCCCAGCTTTGGCCAGCCTGTGCCTACTGTGGGGTAAACGTTAACATTATATAAAGTTATTGTCTGTTTTTACCTGCATTATTATCAATCGTTAATTTAATATTGTTTTTTTTGTATCAGTATGCTGCTGCTGGAGAATGTGAATTTCCCCTTGGGATTAATAAAGTATCTATCTATCTATCTATCATTATATAGTGCCTTTGATATCTATCTATTATATAGTGCCTTTCATATCTATCTATCTATCTATCATTATATAGTGCCTTTGATATCTATCTATCTATTATATAGTGCCTTTCATATCTATCTATCTATCTATCTACTGCAGCCTCAGCTTTGTGTTCTTGGCAGACAGGCGTGGAACCCCAATGTGGTCCTCTTCTGTTGTAGCCCCTCTATCTCAAAGTTCCGAGATCTTGTGCATTCCGAGATGTTTTTTCTGCTCACCACAGTTGTAGAGAGCGGTTATCTGCGTTGCCATAGCCTTTCTATCAGCTCCAACCACTCTGGACGTTCTCCTCTGACCTCTCTCAAACAGAACGCATGGTCACTGGATGTTTTTTTGCACCATTTTCAGTGAACTCTAGAGACTGTTGTTGGTGAAAATCCCAGAAGTTCTAGAAGTACTCAAACCAGCCCATCTGGTCCCAGCAATCAAAGTTACTGAGGTGACACGTCTGGTCTCTGATGTAAATGTGAATGGAGGCTCCTGACCTGCATCTGCAGGATTTTGTGCCTTGTGCTGCTGCCACATGATTGGCTGATTAGGTAATTACGTGGATGAGCAGGTGTGCTTGGGAAAGGTGCTATATGAATAGAATTTTATTATCATTAACTAATAATTTGCCGATTTGCCCAGACTTCCTGACTGGTATCGTGTTTATGTAGTGTCACGCATGGGGGTCTGAGGATCACCTTTCAGACTCAGGGGTGAAAGGAAGCACCATCACTATCAGTATTGTCTCTTTTTCACCCCACAATACGGTGATCCCTCGCTATATCGCGCTTCGTCTTTCGCGGCTTCACTCCATCGCGGATTTTAAATGTAAGCATATGTGAATATATATCGCGGATTTTTCACTGCTTCGCGGATGTCTGCGGTCTACAGTACGTGTGCTTCCTCAGTTGATTTGCCCATTTGAATTCAAACAAGGGACGCATTTGAATTGCAAACAAGGGACGCTATTGGCGGATGGCTGAGAAGCTACCCAATCAGAGCACACGGTTAAGCTCCTGGGTACTGTGCAAACTCTTGAGCGTCTCGCGACCATTCTACGAATGGCAAAAGATCTCCAGACATCAGTTGAAGAATGGGACCCGCAAATGATTCGTTCTTTGCAATTTAAAAATGCTCTTGACGGCGCCACGGAAGTGTATAGGAACCTCTTTACACAAATGAAAAAGCAGCGCCAGCAACTGCCCATCACGATGCTCCTTACCCGCAAAACACTGCCTAGTACGCCTTCAGTGGAAGAAGATGACGGCGGTGCTACACAGTCACGTGAAGAGGCTCCTTTAGAACAGCTGAGACAGTGCAGTAAATGTCATCGTTATCTGACAAGTTGGTGAGTACCCAAAACTATTTTTCTACGTACTTAGTACATGTATGGGTGGCGCAGTGGGTAGCGCTGCTGCCTCGCAGTTGGGAAACCTGGGGACCTGGGTTCGCTTCCCGGGTCCTCCCTGCGTGGAGTTTGCATGTTCTCCCCGTGTCTGCGTGGGTTTCCTCCGGGTGCTCCGGTTTCCTCCCACAGTCCAAAGACATGCTGGTTAGGTGGATTGGCGATTCTAAATTGGCCCTAGTGTGTGCTTGGTGTGTTTGTGTGTGTCCTGTGGTGGGCTGGCACCCTGCCCGGGATTGGTTCCTGCCTTGTGCCCTGTGTTGGCTGGAATTGGCTCCAGCAGACCCCCGTGACCCTGTGTTCGGATTCAGCGGGTTGGATAATGGATGGATGGATAGTACATGTATGTACGTTTATTGTAACTGTGCACACATTTTATACAATTTTTTCCTTGCATTGTTGGTATTTATTGCCGGTGGCCTGTCTATCGTAATGGCTGTAACAAATGTGATATTGGAGACGCTCTACAGTATCTTTAAAATAACATTTTGGTTTTATCTACAGCATTTACATGTTATAGATTTTTCACGTATTTTTATATTACCTACTCAATTACAATATGTTTAAAACTATTACATATTAAATAAAACTCCTCAATGATATACGATACGTATGTTTGTAAGTAGTATATAAACTGTGTTTACATACATCATTTCAATGAATCTTACCTAATAACTAAGAGAATATAAAGGGTTTATGCTGTATAACTGTACGGGGAATATTTATAAACCATGTGGGAGAGTTTATAAGGACTTAAAATATATAAAAATAACCATATAAACATATGGTTTCTACTTCGTGGATTTTCTTATTTCACGGGTGGCTCTGGAGGAGGGATTACTGTACTGAGAAGACACCCAGTAAGGGCATCTGAGCCACACCCACAAGGTCTCTGGAAGCCCCGCCCCAATGGTCAATTCCTTATAAATACAGATGTCCCAGTTGGGAGATGGACTTCCCTGCAGGGGTGTAGCACAGAACCCTGGGCCCTTTATACATAAGCAGTCCCTGTGGGTCCCTTCCACTCAATCCATGTCTGTCACATGTCCTTTACATTACAGGCTTCGAGGAGCCCCACTCCCCCACCCCAGTGGGCCCTGGGTAATCATTAGCATCAGTCCCCACTCCTATGCTTCGCTGATCTGGGTGGCCCCATTGCCTTTTTTCCCCGCTCAGTTATAGCGCCCCCCACAGGGCTTATTTCACTTCTGGTTTTTGAATGATCACATTCAATAGGGTGGCCAAGTCTTTTTTCGGACACCTTTGCTCTTTTATCCATCGTCGGCATGATTTTGTTTCATCCCTTCATTTGTCAAGTTGTTATTTAAAAGTTGCACTGCAGCTAATGAAGAAGAAGTGTCACCTATCTTGCAGCTTTTGTCCACCGTTATTTGGGAACGGCTTCTAGTAAATGTCACGGATAGACACAGGCACTTCAGCATTGCGTGGGATAAAATATGCAGTGGTGATCTATTAGTAAAAATGAATTCAAGCAGGAAATAACAGGCCAGCGCATCGACTCTGCGCATTTATCAATAGTGGGACCCCGTTTTAGAGGCGGTCTCCGTCTGACCTGCTTTCATTTACTTGTACTAATATTAATTTAGAGTGTCATATGCTGACATTTAGATTTTATTGGGCAGTGGCACTGCGAGCGGGTGATTCATCAAGGGGGGGACTTATCATAGGAATCCATGGGTATCGACTGCCGCTTGGTGAGGCTTTCAAGGCAAGATAAAGAATGACAATGTGCTGATTGAATTCATTAAGGGCTGCCGTTTCATTTTATAATGGAGGAGAGGAAGACCTCATTTTTCCAGATTAAATCTTTGCATGTGGTTATGTTTGGGGGGGTTTGGGTCATCAGTCCGAGTTTTACTTGTATTAACAGTCCTTTACGATTCGTTTGACTCCGAATCCGAGCCGGTCAGTCCATTAGGCGACACAGGCGGGCATGGACTCTGAAAGTTAACGGGCGCGCGCTTCGGTTTGTGGTGTGCGCAACCGTAAGTCCGCGCTTTGGACAGTGAGGTGCGCCGTTTCGGTCAAGTCAAGCGGCACGCGCTCTTGACCTTTCCGTCTCGCCCCCCCAACCGTCCACGCTAGGGGCAATGAGGGGGCATTTTGGTAACTAAAAGGGCGCATAACACCCCCTTGCCCACGTCTCCATATGGACTTCGGCCGGCACTGCTCCAAGTGCTTCACACATTTGCCTGCATGGACTGTGTGGGCAGAGGAATCCTTTCGTGAAAAGCCAAACATTAATTCTGGTTTGTGATCGCATTCAAACTTATCTGAGATAAGTGCGATTGTGTAAAGCGGCTCTGTCCGTCAATTAATAATGGCAGGCAACACCCTAAGGTGAAGTAACCTTTAAACAATCCAGCAATTAGTTATTTAAGTGTGCATACCATCGTGCTGAAGTGAGTCGGAATTCATCACACAGCTGAGATTTGCTAACAAAATCTTAAATGTCAGCACGCCTGACGCCAAAGAATTGCCAGTTCATTATTAATTGTGAGCCACTGTCTCCAGTTCAGCATAATGGGAGGATGAAGCATCCTGGTAGAGAAATGAAAAAGTGTACCGATGCTGGACAGCACAGCACCGTAGGTCGGTCATTAGCAGGACACAAACCCACTGGAGCCAATCAGCCACCATAAGAGCAGGTAAGGCATGCACAACAGTGGCCAATGCAGCCGTGGCAGGGTCATCTGGCAGTCGGAGTCAGGGGCAGATCGATTATCTACCTAGTGAAGTTTTGGGGTCCCCAATCCCAAAGGGCCCCCAGAATCAAATTTAGTCCTCATTGCTTTAAAGGTTTGTCTACTGAATGAGAAGTTTTTAAAAATCCTGCATGTAGTGGTTACATTGAACAATAAAATATGTGGTAATCTGTCAAGGAACAACCCCACTGAAGAAGAGAAGCGGGTTACCCAGACCTCAGTGGTTGCGAAGAGGCCCCCCATTACAGTGAAAGTTTCAGGGCACCAAGAATGTAGGTCTGCCACTGTTATATAGTGGGTTTCAGATTGACCTATATACATACTACAGGTACTGTCACAGGTGGCTGGGGGGACAACCTGGCTGGGACGCCCCGGAGGACCAGAGGAGGGCTTACGCCTCCCCCAGACCACATGGGGGCGACCGCCCTGGTGGCTATGGGGACCACGGATACAGAGCTTTGAAGCTCAACCCTGTAGGGACCGGTGGTCACTGCCAGGGGGCGCCCCAATGCCTTCCTGGGGAGGAAGAGGATCGGGGACACCCGGAGTGGTTCCGGGTGCGCAGCCGGCACTCTGCTACACTGGGGAGTGCCGGCAGAAGATTGTCGGGAGGCACCTGGAGCACATCTGGGTGATTATGAAAGGGGCCGCCTCCCTCCATTTGGGGGCTGGAGTCGGGAGAGAAGGAAGGAAGGACGGACGAGGTCTTGGAGGAGGCAAGGAGGTGGCCTGAAGAAGGAAAAAGCATTCGAAGAGTTGGCCTGGACTTTGGGGACTTTAGGGGTTTGTGGTGCACTTATGTAAATATGAGTAGTGTAAATAAACGTGTGTTGGGTGACTTGAACATGTCCTCCTGTCTGTGTCTGGGTCATCTTCCACAATATATGCATACATTATATATATATACACACATACTGTCACACACGTGTGTTTAGGAGACAGCTAAAGGGCTTAAATACAGGTAATTCCATGCCAGACCAGGGGGTGGCGGAGTGCACCAATTTTCCCTCTCGATCTTTTACAGACCATTCTAGGGAAATCCCACCCGGCTCTGGGGCAGCCACTGACGGTTTTGATGACATCACTTCTGCTATTGGCCTTTAAAGCTGCCATCTTGCTCCCTGGAAATCAGTTGTGTTTTGGACTCGGTTGAATGAGCATGTCTCTGTTTTTTGATCAGTTTAGCAGCCGTAAACAATTATATGGGTGGCTGCCCCAAACCTTCTCGATGTCTTTTGGTCGTTTTTCTGACAATACATATATATATATATATATATATATATATATATATATACATACACATACACACACACACATATGGTGCCTTTCCTCTTCTATATCTTATATAGTGCATTTAATATCATATCTGGTATATTCATCCATCCATCCATTTTCCAACCCGCTGAACCCAAACACAAGGTCACGGGGGTCTGCTGGAGCCAATCCCACCCAACACAGGGCACAAGGCAGGAACAAATCCCAGGCAGGGTGCCAACCCACCACAGGACACACACAAACACACACACACACACCAAGCACACACTAGGGCCAATTTAGGATCGCCAATCCACCTAACCTGCATGTCTTTGGACTGTGGGAGGAAACCGGAGCGCCCGGAGGAAACCCACGCAGACACGGGGAGAACATGCAAACTCCACGCAGGGATGACCCGGGAAGCGAACCCAGGTCCCCAGGTCTCCCAACTGCAAGGTAGCAGTGCTACCCACTGCGCCACTGTGCCGCCCTGGTATATTCACCTATTACATTATACCTTTCTATTATATAGTGCCTTTCATGCCTATTAATTATAAAATATTCTTACAGTGACTTTCATAGGTTGGGGAGTCTGCACTGGTGCAGCACGTTTCCACACCCACCACATGACAAAACAGTTCGGGATCCTGGTTGGCAACCCCCACGGTCCAGTCCCTCTATCTGCTGCAGTCAGGTGTTACGTGGGCGTTCCCTTGGCCTGGTCCAGCCACTCGGGTCCTCAGCAATGAGCCGGATCACCCTCGGCAAATCACGCCACATGGCTGTAGTGCCGTAACTGACGCTCCCTCACAATGCAGGTCATTTGCTTCATTCGGGACTTCATTAGTAACACAAAGTCAAACCAGCGGGAACCAAGGATTCTCTGAAGAGACAGAGAGTCACCTCTGAAGAGAGTCTTATAACATACAGATAGATATTGAAGACATTTTATATAGTGCCTTTTGTATCTGTTTACTATATTATTACACAGTACCTCTCACATTAATCTTTCTAATATCTAGTCATTTCAGATCAGTCTACTTGGCTACTGTATTCGTGCCTCTCACATGTATCTAATATAAAGTGCCTTTCAGATCAATCAACTGTTGCCTTTCATATTTATCTGTTTATCTATTATATAGTGCATTTTTACATTTACTGATTATATAATGTCTTTTAGCAATATATTAATTTTTCCATTATATATTGGGTTTCCCATCTAGTGCCTTTCATAGTTATTTATTTATTCCTTAGGTTGTTGCGGTGGGCTGGCGCTCTGCCCGGGGTTTGTTCCTGCCTTGCGCCCTGTGTTGGCTGGGATTGGCTCCAGCAGACCCTCGTGACCCTGTGTTAGGATAAAGCGGGTTGGATGAGAGAGAGAGAGAGAGAGAGAGGTTGTAGTACTAGGGTGTTGTACCGTGTTGGCCATTATGAATGTAAAGAAGGGGCCTGAGTTGCCTCGAAAGCTTGCATATTGTAAATCTTTTTAGTTAGCCAATAAAAGGTGTCATTTTGCTTAACTTCTCATTCCTTAGATCAGCGTTTCTCAACCTTTAAGTATTTGCGACCCAAGTTTCCATAACAGTTTTAATCGTGCCCCCTAACGTTTTTTTTTTTGAAAGGAGCCCACTAATACCAATTTGTTCTTTTTTAATTAATAATATATCATAGATGCATATTTTATTATACCTACTTAACTTTTATCGACATTTATCTAACTCTGTATTTATTTTTCTAGTATCAGAACGTAGTTTAAATTAATTTGTTTTGGTTTCAATAGATGTATTTTTCATATTTTCGATTCTTGTTTTTTTTTTTCACATCTTCGCGCCCCCCTTTTTGTTACTTCACACCCCCCTAGGGGGGCCAGCCCCACAGTTTGAGAACCACTGGTATAAGTGCAGAAGAGCCTCAAAAACTGCTGGATCTTTTAGAGCTACAGGATGCTATGAACTCACTCCAAAAGTGGGAAAGCTGCATGCCCTGATGGACACCCACTTGAACTTTATAAAAAAAATTAAATTAAATAAATACAGTAAATAAATAAATATTAATAGCATTTACAAAGCTAAAAGTGGCATTCCATACTCCTTTAACTCTTCTTGGCGTTAACCCAAACTCATGACTCAGGCTTTGAAATCTATGTAATTACGGTTAAGCCCGAGTCAGACTCGAGGTGATGTGTGAGGACTCGCTTTACAGTGTAAATCCAGTATAACTCACAGGACACAATTTTGCTGCTATCTATTGGGTAAAAAATCTTGGAAATTTCTGTGTGTTTTGCTAAAAGGTAATTTATCGATATTCATTGTGATGGAACCGGGCCATCGGCGAGCCCCAAAAACGATCACACAATCCCATTCCTGGGTTCAAATCAAAGGGTGTTTATTCAACACCAATACCTCTCAAAAGTGACACAAAACACAAAGCACAGGTTCTCACTCTCCACAAACTTCTCTCCTCTCACCACCACACCGCACCGCTCCGACTCACCTGGATAAGGCAGTGTGGCCCAGAGTTTTTATAACAGTTTTAATTGCGCCCCCCCCTAACGTTTTTTTGAAAGGAGCCCACTAATACCAATTTGTTCTTTTTTAATTAATGATATATCATAGATGCATATTTTATTATACCTACTTAACTTTTATCGACATTTATCTAACTCTGTATTTATTTTTCTAGTATCAGAATGTAGTTTAAATTAATTTGTTTTGGTTTCAATAGATGTATTTTTCATATTTTCGATTCTTGTTTTCTTTTTTTCACATCTTCGCGCCCCCCTTTTTGTTACTTCACACCCCCACCCCACAGACTGAGAACCACTGTCTTAGATTGAGTATTTTTATATTTATTGCTTTATATAATGAAAAAATAATATATTCTAAAAAGACACTGTATAATAGATAGCGTCTTTCCTATCTTCATATTTACCTATTGATTAGTATTTTTATATTTGTGGATTTCTTTAATATAGTGCCTTTTTTAAAATACATTTTTTCATTATATAGTGTCTTTCTTATCTAGTGCCTTTCATATTTACCATATTTTCCATTCTTGAAGCAGCACAAGACCCAAACCAAGCAAAGGAGGCTACAGTGGGCATGTGTTCAACCAAACTGGACCACTGAAGATTAAGTTCAACCAAACTGGACCACTGAAGATTAGAAAAAATGTTTCCTGGTGTGATGAATCTCAATTTGTGCTGTAATGGGGGCCAACAGCATGAATCCCCCGCTTGCCCCCAATACCACAGACAGGTGCTGATGGTGTTAATGGTTGTGGTGAGGTTTACTTGGCACGCGCTGAACCTCCTAATGCCAGCCGGACACGTCTCGAATGCCACAGGGTGCTGCCCAGCCATTTTTGGCCCCATATCTTTGTTTTTTCAAATGGACGGGCTCAGCCATGTCACAAAGCGCACATCATCATCATCATCATCTTCATCTCAAATTGGCTCAGTGAACATGACAGCGACTTCACTTTGCCGCAATGACCTGCATGGTTCCCCTCATCTCAATCCCCTATAGCGCCTTTGGGGTGAAGTGGAACGGAACGTTCACAACGGAAAAATGCTACAGGATTTTAATAAATAACGTACGGTAGACGAAAACAATGCCGCTCCTTTTTCCTTCTTGTTGTTATTCATGCATGCGACTTTGTTCTTTATTCAGCAGAAATCTCCATGTGCTTTTCAGGAGATCATTAGTGTGCTGGGGGGCACCGAGCTGAAATCACAGAGAAACTGACACTGACAGACAGAGCCTGGAAGACGAGGGCCGCGCTGGCGCTCTCGGCAGACAGCGGCTAATTAAGCAAGAGGAGATTATGGCGGCTTTTCTCTCGTTTTGCCCTTTTTGACCTGAAGCTGTTCATTTCGGTCTTGATGAGCAGGAGAGCGGCTCAAATCCTACTGACAAACCAGAAATATTTGTTGTTACGTTTGCCCTGGATGGCACATTGATGAGCTCAGTTGCCTCATAGGCCCAGGGTCCCGTGTATGTTGCATTCTATGGATGCTGTTTTTTTGCGGGCGGTCATTTTGTTGGTATTGTTTCACTACTTCTGTTAAACCCCCCTAAGCTAGCGGCCCAGAAGGCATCCCAAAGGCACATCATGGGTGCACATCGACACCTTCACTGTAACCCTATCTTTACGTAGGGTGCCGCACCAACACTTTTGTGCCAGTGCCAAATATAATATGCTTGAATAGACCTTCGCATTAACCACCATGGTGTGTGGAGAAACTGCTCATGGTCCACATGAACCACAACATCCCCGCTGCAATGGATCCACCCCAGTTTGTATACCAGCGTAACAGATCTGTAGAGGATGCCATCTCCCTCACCTTGCATACTGCTCTGGGACATCCAGAAAGGAAGAAATTTACACGGGGTTAGGACCACGGCTCTGTCTTCAACACCATTGTGCCCTTCACCCTGGCACTAAAGCTCACAGAACTTGGTCTGAGCAGCTCCAGCTGTCTGACTTCCTGACAAATAGATATCAGGCTGCGTGGGTTGGCAAAAAGAAAGACTACTTTGGAAACCCAAAATATTGACCCTAGGGGTGCCAACGGGTTTTTGTTTTTTCCCTGTGTGCTACCATTTGCACATCAGCACCACCTGCTGGCTTACAGCAAGTATCACAATCCTACACCCTTAGAACAATCCGGACCACATGGTGCATAAATGCTCTCTTTAGGATCATACGGACAAGAAAAAGTTCTTTGGAACCTGAAACTTTGATCTCTAGGGGTGGGTCCCAGTTTTATTTTTTTTGTTTTGTTTTTGTACCCTGTGTGCGGCAGTTTGCGTCCCAGTGCCATCTGCTGGCTCACAGCAAGCATTACAATCCTACATCCTTTGACCAAATTTTCTCTAGGTCTATTTAGAGAAGATAGAGTACTTTGGAGCCCAACATTTTGGCCTTGGGGGTCCCAGCATTTATTTGTTTTTTGTTTTCCTTTTCTCAACTGTGTGCTACAGTTTGCATATCAGCGCCACCTGCAGGCTCACAGTAAGCATTACAATCCTAATCCTTTGACCAAATTTTGCATAGTTGCTCTCCAGGACCATGTAGGGAAGATAGAGTACTTTGGAGACCAACATTTTGGCCTTGGGGGTCCTAGCAGTTTTTCCCTCTACTGTGTGCTGCCGTTTGAACATCAGCGCCACCTGCTGGCTCACAGTAGGTATCACAGTCCTACACCCTTTGAACAACCCAGTTCAAATTGTGCATAAATGCTCTCTTTAGGATCATACGGACAAGATAAAGGTCTTTGGAACCTGAAACTTTGATGTCTAGGGGTGGGTCCCATTTTTTTTTTTGTTTTGTTTTTGTACCCTGTGTGTGGCAGTTTACACATCAGCGCCACCTGTAGGTTCACAGTAAGCATTGCAATCCTAATCCTTTGACCAAATTTTGCATAGTTGCTCTCTAGGGCCATGTAGGGAAGACAGAGTAGTTTGGAGCCCAACATTTTGGACTTGGGGGTCCTAGCGTTTTTTCCCTCTACTGTGTGCTACCGTTTGAACATCAGCGCCACCTGCTGGCTCACAGTGAGTATCACAGTCATCGAACCCTTTGAACAATCCAGTCCAAATTGTGCATAAACGTTCTCTTTAGGATCATACGGACAAGATAAAGGTCTTTGGAACCTGAAACTTTGATCTCTAGGGATGGGTCTCAGATTTTTTTTTTTGTTTTGTTTTTGTACCCTGTGTGTGGCAGTTTGCGTCCCAGTGCCATCTGCTGGCTCACAGCAAACATTACAATCCTACGTCCTTTGACCAAATTTTCTCTAGGTCTGTTTAGAGAAGATAGAGTACTTTGGAGCCCAACATTTTGGCCTTGGGGGTCCCAGCATTTATTTATTTGTTTTTTGTTTTCCTTTTCTCAACTGTGTGCTACAGTTTGCATATCAGCACCACCTGCTGGCTCACAGTGAGTATCACAGTCATTGAACCCTTTGAACAATCCAGTCCAAATTGTGCATAAATGCTCTCTTTAGGATCATACGGACAAGATAAAGGTCTTTGGAACCTGAAACTTTGATCTGTAGGGGTGGGTCCCAGTTTTTTTTTTTTTTTTGTTTTTGTACCCTGTGTGCGGCAGTTTGGACCCCAGTGCCAGCTGCTGGCTCACAGCAAGCATTACAATCCTACATCCTTTGACCAAATTTTGCATAGTTGCTCTCCAGGACCATGTAGGGAAGATAGAGTACTTTGGAGATGAACATTTTGGCCTTGGGGGTCATAGCGGTTTTTCCCTCTACTGTGTGCTGCTGTTTGCACCCCAGTGCCATCTGCTGGCTCACAGCAAGCATTACAATCCTACATCCTTTGACCAAATTTTCTCTAGGTCTATGTAGAGAAGATAGAGTACTTTGGAGCCCAACATTTTGGCCATGGGGGGGTCCCAGCGTTTTTTTTTCTTTTCTCTACTGTGTGCTACATTTTGCATATCAGTGCCACCTGCTGGCTCACAGTAAGTATCACAGACCTACAACCTTTGAACAATCCAGACCAAATTGTGCATAGTTGCTCTCTTAGGACCATATGGACAAGACAGACTACTTTGGAGCCCCAAATGTTAACCTCGTTTGGTCCCATTGGAGCCCCCCCTCCCCCAAGTGTGCTACACTTTGCACACCAGTGCCTCCTGCTGGTTCAGAGCAAATGAAACCTCAGAAGAAACTAAAGACAGACTAGCAGACAAAACATCCAGAGCTTAACATTACTTACTCGGGCAACGCCATGTGCTGCTTCTACCTACTGTAATATAAAATGGAGTATCATGTGATTTTTGCAGGGGGCTGGTGGATGAGGCCTGACTAACAGCGGAAGTGCAGCGAAACACAAAGGAGAATCAAAGGGTGGTGGTTGTTGTTGTTGTTGTTTACGGTACCTCCTGCTTTGTCAGCTTTTCTTCATAATTTAAACTGCCCACCTTGAACTAAGAGGACAAGTCAGACATGACGGCATTCATGGTTACAACACAGCATGGAGTTACCACAAATCTGGAATCCAACAGGAGCCAAAAAGAACAAATTGTGGACTCACGAGATAGTGGAGACGTTGATAGAGGAGGCAGTGCTGGTGACGGATGGGATGGCCAGCAATAACAAGAGGGTCACCGTTTCAAAAAATACATAAACCTTTGCTTTCTTTCCTTACTCTATTCTACAAATATACCCGGGCAACGCTGGTCACTTCAGCTAGTCTATGTGTTGAACAGAGGGACTGTCTGTCTTTCTGTCCCCTATACAATTTTACACCCTTTAACCAAACTGGACCAAATTTTCCATATTTCCTCTCTAGGATCATATGAACAAGTCAGAGTTCTTTGAAACCCAAAACTTTAATTGTGTGGGGGGGGGGCTAGATTTTTTTTTTGGTACCCTGTGTACTGCAATTTGCACCCCAGTGCCATCTGCTGGCTCACAGCAAGCATTACAATCCTACATCCATTGATTTTGTACAGTTTGCACACTTCGATGGTCCGGGATTTTTCGGGTAATTTTCTATGTAATAAACTTAATAAGTTATAGCGTAATGAAAATTGCATAATTAGATCTGGACCACCCTATATAGTTGCTCTCTGGGACCATGCAGAGAAGACAGAATACTTTGGAGCCCATCATTTTGGACTTGGGGGGGGGTCCCAGTGTAAATAAATAAATAATTCATTACATTTATATAGCGCTTTTCCCAGTACTCAAAGCGCTACCACAGTTTGCACACCAGCACCACCTGCTGGCTCAGGGCAAGTACAAGAAATCCAAACAGACTAGCAGACAAAAGATACCAGAGCTGAACATTACAGTATATACCCGGAAAGCACCATGTGAGGTTTCGATCTCCTGTAACTATAAAATGGAGTATCGTGTGTTTTTGGAGGGGGCTATTGAGTGAGGCCTGACCAAGGGGAGGAAGTGCAGCGAAACACAAAAGGGGAATCAAATGGATGCTGTTTAACTCCCGCTTTGTTGGTTTTTCTTCTTAAATTGAACTTGAACTAAGAGGACAAGTCAGACATGACACCATTGACGGTTACAACACAGCATGGAGTTACCACAATACTGGAATCCAACAGGAGCCAAAAAGAACAAATTGTGGACTCACGAGATAGCGGAGATGTTGATAGAGGAGGCAGTGCTGGTGATGGATGGGACAGCCAGCAATAACAAGAGGGTCACCGTTTCAAAAAATACATAAACCTTTGCTTTCTTTCCTTACCCTATTCTACAAATATACCCGGGCAACGCTGGTCACTTCAGCTAATCTATGTGTTAAACAGAGGGACTGTCTGTCTTTCTGTCCCCTATACAATTTTACACCCTTTAACCAAACTGGACCAAATTTTCCATATGTCCTCTCTAGGACCATATGAACAAGTCAGAGTTCTTTGAAACCCAAAACTTTAATCGTCTGGAGTCCTAGATTTTTTTTTGGTACCCTGTGTACTGCAATTTGCACCCCAGTGCCATCTGCTGGCTTACAGCAAGCATTACAATCCTACATCCATTGATTTTGTACAGTTCGCACACTGGTCTGGGATTGTTCGGGTGATTTTCTATGTAATAAACTTATATTAAAGTTATAGCGTAATGAAAATTGCATAATTAGATCTGGACCACTCTATACAGTTGCTCTCTGGGACCATGCGGAGAAGACAGAATACTTTGGAGCCCAACATTTTGGGCTTGGGGGGGGGGGTCCCAGTGTACCACAGTTTGCACACCAGCATCACCTACTGGCTCAGGGCAAGTACAAGAAATCCAAACAGACTAGCAGACAAAAGATACCAGAGCTGAACATTATATACCCGGAAAGCACCATGTGAGGTTTCGATCTCCTGTGCTATAAAATGGAGTATCGTGTGTTTTTGGAGGGGGCTGTTGAGTGAGGCCTGACCAAGGGGTGGAAGTGCAGCGAAACACAAAAGGGGAATCAAATGGATGCTGTTTAACTGCTGGTTTGTTGGTTTTTCTTCTTAAATTGAACTCGATCTAAGAGGATGAGTCAGACATGACACCATTGACGGTTACAACACAGCATGGAGTTACCGCAATTCTGGAATCCAACAGGAGCCAAAACGAGCAAATTCTCGACTCACGAGAGCAGAGACTGAGGTGTCTGAACTCTTTTAGGACCCCCCCCAATGGGACAACATATCTAAGAACGACTGCCACGTCAGTGAAGGGCTGCTTGTCCATTGCCGAGACAACCGCAGGTTTGCAGCAAAGCAGCAGAGCGCCATGGAGACAACTACGAGCCAATCAAGATTGCGCTACACACGCCTGCCGCCAATGACTAATGCAAGGGACATTAAAAATGTAGGGAACAGTAGAACTTGGCCGCTGACCTGGCCCGTTTGCTGTGTCTGTGTTTAGGAGACTGGTAGCTCCCGCTGCACTAAATAACCGTGCTGTTCCTGTTTCAACTTGAATAAAGCTGGATTTGATGAAAGTGCTGAAAGTCAGCCTCATGTTTTGGGGTGCAAGACAGGAACTCCTGCATCACAAGACATTGAAAGGGTGTGGATGACGGATGGGACAACAGGGTCACCATTTCAAAAAATACAGAAACCTTTGCTTTCTTTCCTTATCACATTCTACAAATATATTTGGGAAACGCCAAGCACTTCAGCTAGTAATATAATATTTATTTATTTATTTATTTATTTATTCCCGGGTTCCTGCCTTGTGCCCTGTGTTGGCTGGGATTGGCTCCAGCAGACCCCCGTGACCCTGTGTTCGGATTCAGCGGGTTGGATAATGGATGGATGGATTTATTCCAGGGTTCTCCCACTCCAGTCCTGGAGGCCCACAGCGGTTGCAGGTTTTCATTCTAACCCTTTTCTTAATTGGTGACCAGTTTTTGCTGCTAATGAACTTCTTTCCCTTCCATTTTAATTGACTTTTTTTGTTTTGGTGCCCTTGAATTTCTTCATCGTTCCTCTGAATTGCTTAATTTCTTTTCTAAAATGGCACCCAAACAGAAATGAAATGTGAAGTGAGTGAGCCAACAGAAGACCAGCTAAGTCAGGGCCTCAAACTCCAACCAATTTCACTCCAACCAGTTGCTTAATGAGGCGCCGAGTCTTGTCGTTAATTAAACTCGTTCTTTAATTCCGTGGCTTGTTGCTGCTCTCGTGGTGCATTTATCAGACATTTCCAAAACTTTTGATTTTCTCTTTTCTAAGAGCACTGGGGACCTGAGCAGACCAACATTCCTGAGACCTTCACCTCTCTGTATTTTCAGATATTGTATGACGGACACCAGTTGTTTTGGCTCATTTTGTATCTCATTATTGTTTGGCTGCTAATTAAGGAAAAAGAAACAATTAAGGGGTCCGACTCCATCCATCCATCCATTATCCAACCCGCTGTATCCCAACACAGGGTCACAGGGGTCTCCTGGAGCCAATCCCAGCCAACACAGGGCACAAGGCAGGAAACAAACCCCAGGCAGGGTGCCAGCCCACCGCAGGGGATCCGACGCTTCAAGAGCAAATCAAATACAATTGATTCAAAAGAAGTTAATTAGCACCAAAAACAAGTCACTAATTAAGGAAAGGGTTAGAATGAAAGCCTGCAGCCACTGGGGACCTCCAGGAGTGGAGTTGGGGACCCCCGATTTATTCATTGAGCTTCTGGAAAGGCAAAATTTCAAAAGTTGTGTGTGTCTACTGTGGTGGATTGCCGGCTTCTTACTCCGGCCATCACCCCCAGGCCACCAGGAGGAGCTCTCCAGACAGCGTGAACGTTCCCCGAGTTCCGGCAGGGACTCATGGACTATGTAGTTTTTATACGCAGCCCTGCTGGATACCTTGGGGGCCACCAGGAGTCGCTGTAGGAGGACTCGGAGGCTCTTATGTGCCCTATAACCCGGGAGTACTTCATGGTCACGTGACAGGAAGATACGATGTGCTCCCGGGTTGAAGAAAAGGACTGTTTACCCTGACCCGGAAGGAATAAGGAACTGTGGACTGATTGGGCAGGAACACCTCCGGGTCAGGGTGTATAAAAGGACTATGGGAAGCCCAGTACATTGAGCTGAGCTGGGAAGTAGGGTGGCGAAGTGTCTGGGCGAGGAGGAAAGAGTTTTGTATTGGTGATTATTGAATATATGAGTAGTGTGGAGTGGAGGGTACTTTGTGCACGTGATTGTACAATAAACAAGAATTGTACTTTTACATCGTGTTGGGAGTGGTACCTGAGGGTTCAAGAGGTGGACAAAAGCCTCTACTGCGACACTACCTAAACCACAATGGCCACAGTGGCACCCTCCTGGATTATTATTCTAAAACAATAAGAATATTGAAACATACAATATGAACAGGCACATACTGTATCTGTTTTGATGCTTCTTCTACACAGAGGTTTCTCAAATGTTTATATTTGTTATTTGATGTTTCATCATATTTTAATAATAGCAGTCAGTCAGCCATTTTCCAACCCGCCATATCCTAACGCAGGGTCACGGGGGGGTCTGCTGGAGCCAATCTCAACCAACACAGGGCACAAAGTAGGAACAAATCCCCAGGCAGGGTGCGAGCCCACCGCAGGGCACACACACACCAAGCACACACTAGGGACAATTTAGGATCACCAATGCACCTAACCTGCATGTCTTAAGACTGTGGGAGGAAACTGGAGCAGACACGGGGAGAACATGCAAACTCCATGCAGGGAGGACCCGGGAAGTGAACCCACCTTACTGTGAGGCAGCAGCGCTACCACTGCGCCACCCCCCTTAATAATAGCATCTGTTACATAATAGTATCATCATCATCATCATCATCATTTCGTTCATATGAGATGAAGTTTGAAGTAATGCCTCTAAACATCTGTGTGAAGCTGGTACTCCAATTCCTCATCCTAACAATTCCTAGTTAGTCGGACTGATGGCGCCGAGCTCTTCCTCGGTCTCTGCCAGCACAGCTGTCCTTTTGTAAGATGGCCACCCGCCTCCATGGCCGTGATAATGAAGCATTTCCGCGGCCTTCTTAAATTCTGAATCATTCCAGCACTTGGCCGTCCCGTTTTGCAGATGTTAAAATTCCCTCATTCGCGGTTCTGAAATCCTCCTCCTTTCTCCTCGCAAAGCTCTGTAAACCTGCAGATTTTCATATTAATGTTACAGGAGCCGCCGTATGCCTGCCTTTCAATATAAACAATACGCTCAAAAGACTGGAAGTAAGGAAACGTTTCAACGTGCGATTTTCTCTCCTCAGACTTGTTAAAAGCGAGATCAGTCGCATTTGTGACAATGAAGTCCACTTACATCCAGCTTATGGAATTAAGAGCAACAAGACCAACACTGGGCAGGATCCTCTCTGCTTTACTGTTAGTGTGGAGGCTTTTTATGAATAAATAAGAACCAAAGAAAACCGGAGGAGACCTTTCAGTCCGTTTGGCCCCCCGCTTGCTTAGCTCATAGACCAATATATAAAATCTTATTAGAGTCCCTACCTTTCAAAGATCCAAGAGGACATTGGGAAGAAGATCTCTTAATCAATATATCAGAAAAGGAGTGGAAGGTAGCAAAGCAGAGAATTCACTCGAGTTCTATATGCGCAAAGCATAGAATTATTCAACTAAAAATTATATATCGAGCTCATCTGTCTCGCTTAAAACTGTCCAAAATGTTTCCAGGCCAGGATCCAACCTGTGAGCGCTGCAACCAAGCTCCTGCCTCACTGGGTCACATGTTCTGGGCCTGCACCAAACTAACATCATTTTGGACAAAAATTTTTAAGTGCCTCTCAGACAGCCTTGGGGTCACAATCCCTCCTAACCCACTAACAGCTGTGTTTGGTGTTCTTCCAGATGGACTTGAATTGGAGAAGGACAAACAAACGGTGATTGCATTCACTACACTCTTGGCACGCAGACTTATTTTGTTAAATTGGAAGAATCCTAACTCTCCTCTTATAAGTCAGTGGGAAACTGATGTTTTATATTATTTGAAATTGGAAAAAATCAAATTTTCAGTTAGAGTATCTGTACAAAATTTTTTCAAAACTTGGCAGGATTTAATCAATATTATTTTAGAATAAGAGAATTAACTATTATTGTATTTAACTCCCTTCTCCATCTCTTATTTATATAGATATTTACTTCTCCCCTTCTTTTGTCTAATGTTGCCTTATTAAAAAGCTTAAAGAAATTTTCCTTTAGCTAAGCTCTCCTTCTCAGGGGTGGGGTTTGATTTGTTTTCAAATTTGTTGGGTTATAAATGGATCTGTTTGTATGGAATGATTACAATGAAAATTAATAAAATAAAAATATAAAAAAAAAAAAAAAAAGAACACAGTTTAACAGTAGGGGGCGCTATCGACCCCTTGAACCCTCAGGTACCACGCCAAACACCCGGTAAAAGTCCAAGACTTGTTATTTTTATTATAAATCCGTGCACTAAGCACCCTCCGCTCCACTCTACACATACACTATGCTCAATCCTCCTCTCCCAGACACTTAGCCACCCTTCCTCCCAGCTCCGCTCAGTGTTCTGGTCTTTCTCAGTCCTTTCTATAGTCCGTGACCCAGAAGCGTTTCTCTCTCTCTCTGTCCATGTGAGTGTGAACACTTCCGGGTCGGATAAAAGCTCCTTTTCTTCAACCCGGAAGCACGTCGTTTCTACTGTTCATGTGACCAGGACGTTCTTCCAGGTTATAGGGCACGTAGCACTCCCCAATCCTCCCTACAGCGTCTCCTGGTGGTCCCCATGGTATCCAGCAGGGCTGGTTATAAAAACTACAAGGTCCATAAGGCCCTGCTGGAATTCGGGGAACTTCCATGCTGCTGGGAGGGCTCCATCTGGCGGCCTGGAGGTGTGGGCCAGAATATTTGGCCGGCCATCCATCACAACAGCTTATCAGTGCGTCTATACTATATTCTTGTCTAGTTGATTCTTATAAATAATTATATGTAAAAAATAATTGCTGTTTCTCTAGACATGAATAAATCTATGCAAAATTTGACATTTTCTCTATACGTCATTTTAATTTTCTATTTAAATAGGTTAACATATTTAGATATGTTGGAGGGCACCACCCTACCCTGAGCCACACAAACTCAAGCTACACCACTGGCTGCTTCTTATCTTCTGAGTGGCCACCCACAAATAGCAGACGTCTCTAGGTGAAGTTTGATCGTGTGGTCTTCTTAGGTGTCGATAGCTGAGCTCCTTGCCTTCTGCTTCTTAAAAAGAAAAACGTTTCCCGCGGAAATGTCCATTTCATGCTTAGGTCGTCATAGCAACATAACGCCTGCTGCTGGAATCTTTACCAGACGGGGTCCTCCCAGACTTAGTCGTTATCTATTAAGCCTGAAGAGATATTTCTTTATCATCATTCAGACCTTATAAATATAGCGACGGCAGTCCAAAAAGCAAACCTGTTGTATAGCTATGTAGGCTTGCTACCCTGTGCCCACATACATCTTGAACTTTCTGTATTTGGCCAACAGGAGTGGAGGCCCAAAGTGGTCTTCTGCTATGGCAGCCCATCCACCTCATGGTTTGCCGTGTGCTGTGAGTTCTGCTCACCACTCTTACAGAAAGGCTGAGTCCTCGTAACCTTTCCATCAACTCAGACCACTCTGGCCATTCTCCTCGTACCTTCCTCATCACCAGGGTACCCTCCATCTACAGAACCTTGACTCACTGGATGTTTTTGATCCTTTGCACCGTTCAGAGTAAACTCTGGAGTCTCTTGTGGGTGAAAATCAGCAGGTACAGGAATACACACATACAGTATGATGTTTTATTTATGTCATCATCATTATAGGGTCAGTATTGCCACACTCTTAGGATAAGGGTAAGGTCTTTGCTAGGGTTGTCCTCACTTGCTCACCCACCAGCGACCGGAGCAGTCTGGTTTTACGCCTATGAAGTCTACCATCGACTGCATCCTGGCACTCAGGGTTCTCATTGAACGCAAACGTGAATATCGGTAGAGTTTCCTTTGTTGATTTTCGTAAAGCGTTCAACTCAGTTGATCGTGCTTCCCTGTGGAATGTCCTGACACTTCGCAGGATCCCCTCAAGGTTGCTGGATATCATGGCCGCCCTGTACACTGGTACTGCGAGTGCTGTGCACTGTGGAACCTCTGCGTTTTTCTCCAGTTGTTTCTGGGGTTCATCAGGGGTCTGTTCAAAGCTGGCATGGACTGGCTGTTGGTGGGGTCCACCAGTTGGGGGGGTATCTGTTACCGAAGAGTGATTTACTGATCTTGACTTTGCTGATGATGCTGTGATCTTGAAAGCTCTGATCGGGGTGCTCGAGAGACTGAGTGAAGGGTCTGAGTGTCTGGACTTGCGAGGGTCCTGATGAAAACCAAGAGCCAGGCCTTTAATGACCTCTTGGGCACGGCCATCAGCAATGTGTCTGTCTGCAGAGAGAGTGTCGACCTCGTGGAGAGGTTTACTTACCTCGGCAGTGACATCCATGTGACTCTGGTGACTCTTCCTATGAAGTCAGTAGACGGATTGAGAGAGTATTTGGGGGTCATGAGGTCGTGTAAAGGGGTGTGTGGTGCTACCGATATCTGCAAAAGTACGAAGGTCCAAGTCTTTAGAGTCCTGGTGTTTCCTGTCTTACTATATGGTTGCGACACATGGACGCTATCCAGTGACCTGATAAGAAGACTGGACTCCTTCAGTACTGTGTCTCTTCAGAGAATCCTTAGGTAATAATATTATTATTAAGTTGCATTTATAGAGCGCCTTTCACAAACCCAAGGTCGCTTTACATACAGAGAAAAAAAAAATTACACAGAAGACAAAAGTTCATAGAAGAGAAACATTTCCAGTTGAGATTTTAAGGGTGGAAAAAGAGGAGCGATCTCGGAGAAACTGAGGAAGAGCTTTCCAGAGTTGAGGGGGCCATAGCACTGAAGGACCTGCCCTCCCAGGTGGAGAGACTGGTGCGTGGGACAGTAAGGCAGAGGCGGCCTTTGAGGGTGGTGACTAGGACAATCGCCCCAGGCCCCGCACCTGAGGAGGGCCCCGCGATAGGAGATTCTCTTATCACTGTCCGCTCATCATACAAATATGCGGGGCCTCTGCAAGACATTCAAATCCATTATAGACTGAAATACGGTACGTGGTGGATTTCTTCTAATTCCTGTGACCGTTGCAAGCGCGGAAAAGTTGAAACTTATCAAAAATTATCTACGATCAACAATGTCGCAAAACAGACTGTGCAGTTTAGCTATTTTGTCAATCGAAAAGGAACTTGCCTCAACATTGGACTACGAGGATCTTATCAACGATTTTGCTCAGCGAAAAGCCAGAAAAGTGGATTTCCGTCTGTGACTGTTAAAGCAGCTGTTTGATAAATGTTCGTTTTATTACAAGTGTTCTGGTTCTCCGTAATTAAATACATTTGCCGACTCCAGCGGGTTCAGCAGAAACGACTGTTATCTAGTTTGTTAATTTTGCGTGCAGAATGTTTCTGAATCATTAATTAAGTTGGTTAAAGGCCACTAAAACAATATAAGAACAATTACAATACGTAATGTAATCAAACGGCCAATGGTACCTACATAAGACACCATGTTTTTTAACAATAATAAGGCGTACAGCATTAGAGGCGGACAAGCCCGTGAGTGTGGTGGTACGGTATACAGTAATCCCTCGCTATATCGCGCTTCAACTTTTGTGGCTTCACTCTATCGCGGATTTTATATGTAAGCATAGAACGTGGATTTTTCGCTGTTTCACGGGATTCTGCGGACAATGGGTCTTTTTACTTCCGATACATGCTTACTCAGTTGGTTTGCCCAGTTGATTTCATACAAGGGACGCTATTGGCGGATGGCTGAGAAGCTACCCAATCAGAGCACGCAGTTAAGTTCCTGTGTGCTGATTGGCTCAGCGACGGAGCAAAGAATTC
This sequence comes from Erpetoichthys calabaricus, assembly GCF_900747795.2. Lineage (NCBI taxonomy): Eukaryota > Metazoa > Chordata > Cladistia > Polypteriformes > Polypteridae > Erpetoichthys > Erpetoichthys calabaricus. The sequence goes on along the minus strand of NC_041401.2, from coordinate 191,832,638 downwards.
GATTCCGCTGCGTTAACAAGGAAGTCTCGTGTCGCTCATTCAGCATCAACGTGCTCCTGCTACTGCTTCAGGGGCCGTGCCCAACCGCCAACGGAAGATGCTAACGATTTCCGAAAAGGTAAAAGTTTTGGATATGTTGAAGGAAGGGAACAGCTACACCGCTGCAGGACGCCATTACGGCATCAATGAGTCCACGATTCTTTTTTATTTAAAAAGGAGGAAAAGCATATAAGATCTACGGCCGCAGTGTCCTTTAACCGGGGCGCAAAACGAGTTGTAAGTGGATGTAATAAGGCAGTAGTCTGGATGGAATCTGCTTTAGGGATTTGGATTGAAGAGTGATGGAAGACGAACAACGGCCGTGCTACGCAGTCACCTGAAGAGGCTCCTTTAGAAGAACTGTAACGCTCTCCTTTGTTGTGCAGTAAAATTAAACTCATCGTTATCGGACAAGTCGCCGTGTCATTGTTGGGGAGTAACAATTAATTTTCTACATACAGTACTTATTACATGTGCATAGTTTAGTATCACTGTACACACATTTTATTGTATACAATTTTTCTTGCATTGTACGTATTTATTGCTGGTGGCCTGTCTGTCGTAATGGCTGTAACATATGTGATATCGGAGACGCTCGATATCTTTAAAATAATATTTAGGTTTTACTGTATATAAACAGTGTGTTTACATAATTTCAATGAATCTTACCTAACATCTAAGAGAATACAAAGGGTTTATGCTGTATAATTGTGCGGGAAATGTTTATAAGAGTGTGGGAGAGTTTATAAGGGCTTAAAATATATAAAAATAACCATATGAACATATGGTTTCTACTTCGCGGATTTTCACCTTTCGCGGGTGGTTCTGGAACACAACCCCCGCGATCGAGGAGGGATTACTGTATAGCCTACACTTATGGCTCTCTGCCCAGCGTACTCCTAAGGCCGCCTCTGAGTAAGGAGATGACTGCGCGAGGACCTGAGAGAGCAACAAGGAGTGTATGGAGAGAATGGAGCTGAGTGAGGTAATGAGGGGTAAGGATACATAAGGCTTTGAAGGTGAGAAGGGGTATCGCTGGGTACCCGCTGGTTTGACTTTGTGTTGCTCATGGAGCCCCGAATGAGGCACATGGCCTGCACTGTGAGAGAGCGCGTCAGTTATGACACTACAGCCATGTGGCGCAATTACCCGAGGGTGATCCGACTCACATTGTTGAGGACCCAAGTGGCCAAGGGGATGCCCACATAACACCTGGCTGTGGCAAATAGATGGGTCATTTCCAGAGGATGGGACTGGACTGGGTGCCTGCCTTTGCCAACCAGGATCCTGAGCTGTTTCGTCATGTGGTGGATGTGGCAATGTCCTGTAACAGTGTAACCTGACCTGACCTGAGATCTCAAATTACGTTAGATTTTTGCACTTTCAGGCATTATTTTTATTTATTTATCTTTTCCCCAAATAAACATACGACTTATACAGGAACTAAATACCAATGACGATCATAACAACTATCTGATAATCTGAACAAATTAAACACAAGTCACAAAATCCATCTGCAGGGTTCAAATGAGACAAATTGCCCCTACAGCAGGCCCAGCATTGCACAAGCACAGTTTTGATAAATTATAGCAACTAAACAAACTCCGCGTCTAATTGGATTAACATAAATCTTTATTTCCTGGTTTATTACGGTGATGGAGGTTTGGGGGGTGGTGGGATTACAGCTGCAATTAAAACAGGGCTGCAGTGTTTGGCTTGTGGGCTTCAAAATAGAAAACTGAACATAATGAGCTCGGTCTGCAGACCATTCATCACATTGTGTATCCTGCAAATGGTTATCATGAATTTGGGTTTTATACTACATTCACGTTTTATTAAAATAATTAGTCATGCCATTTTCATAGTTAAGCAGCACACGAGATGTTTACAAATGTAAATTAGGGGAAGTGGAATACGAGGGCTTTTAAAATCATTTGTTGAAGCACATAATTCCAATATTATTAACAATATAATTTAATAATTTGTGTCACGCGTGCACAACTGTGGATATCCTCAGGGGCTCTGCCAAGATATGTAATGGCACACCGGACCAAGAGGGGGCGCTGCCACTTCTTCTGTCCCTGCAACACTGAGAGACCGCCCAGTGAGGGCACATAACTCCACCCCTTTCTGGTCCCGTGAGAATAAAGTCACCAGACTCCCGGGAGGAGGCGTCATTTTTCCAGAAGAACGAGCGCCCAAAAGTGACTGTCAGAGGAGAAGCTCCGAAAACTTTGCCTTGCCTTCTGATTAACTCTTATAGGGCTCAATATTTTGTTTCCCATTTGTCCCAGGGCTCAATATTTTTCCCCAAAAAAAGAAGAAAACAAAGCAATGGTTTCATCCATAAATCAACATTAATGACAAACGTCACTCTGCTTCATGTTCCATGAGCCTCTACAGTATGTAAATTCACATTCTCATCACGCATAAGCTGAAAGGCACTTTCTGGAAAGTCCATCGAGTGACTGGTGATCCGTAGTGTGCACTGGCACTCCGTGTCATCTGAAGGCCTCCCCACACATCTACTGTATGTCTGTGTAGCCTTCCCAGGGTGAACATTGCCGTAGGCACGTCAGCTGTTCTGCACTACGGTCAGCTGAGGAACCGATCAGCTGATGCAGGTACCCGTCTTTCGGGTGCATCAAAATGGGTGTTTGATAATCGTCTGTGTAGTCCTATGTGTAGGCGCATCAGCTGTACGATCAGCTGGGGTCCGATTAGCTGATGCAGGTACCTGACTTTTGCTTTTGTATCAAAATCAGATTTCAATAAGTCAGAGTCTGATTCGACAACAATATGCAATAAATAAATAACACGCATGGTGTGTTTTGCTTTACACATTCACTTTGCTCTCTTGTCTGATGTTGATGCCATTTGTGGCGGACCCGACAGGGATGCCCCTTCGACGTATGTTCTGGGGGATCAACCATGGACTGCTCAATAATATAAATGATACAATATACAACAGTATTTATAAACTACAACAAAAAAAAAATACAAGTAATAAGCGATTGTGCCCAAAGTTGAGAGTGTATGATCAGTCTGTTGGCATCATTAGGTCTGTGCGACATTTGTTTGTATATTCTAACATCTTGGTTGCTATTTTCATGTCCTTTTTATCGCCACCAATTTGAGAGGTGTTGTTAGCAGCACATCTTGAGTTTCTAGGGTTATGGCTTCAAGGGTCGTGACCCACGGGTAATCGGTATGATTTTTTTTTTTGTCATTTTGTAGCGGCGCTACCGGGGAGTGAAAACCTCATTGTCTGAGGGTGCAGGGGCTGCTGGGGACAAGGAGGCTGATGCGAGATTTAAAAAGGAGGCCAGTTATACAATACAGTACAATACAGTTTATTTTTGTATAGCCCAAAATCACACAGGAAGTGCCGCAATGGGCTTTAACAGGCCCTGCCTCTTGACAGCCCCCCAGCCTTGACTCTGTAAGAAGACAAGGAAAAACTCGCCAAAAAAAAAACCTTGTAGGGAAAAAATGGAAGAAACCTCCGGAAAGGCAGTTCAAAGAGAGACCCCTTTCCAGGTAGGTGGGGCGTGCAGTGGGTGTCAAAAAGAAGGGGGTCAATACAATACAATACACAGAACAGAACAAATCCTCAATAAAACATAACATTTTTTTAGAAGTACGGAGCAGAATTTAACAGTAGCTGATATCACATAATAAGATTTGGGTAATTTTAGACTCCTGGAGACCTCATCCATCAAGCTGCCTCCCCCATTTGGCCATTCCACAGCTGAAATAGTGCTAATCCGATGAAAGGACCCCACTTTCTCACGATTCCTGCAATCCTCCACCAGGGATGACTTTACCTTAGGCAGGCAAAACAACTTGGCAGGTGGGCACCAAGTTCCACATTTGAGTACCGAGAAGAGAAACAGAATAGGTGAGGGTTAGTATCCAATTCTAACTATCATGTTACTTCTGTTTTAGTGCTAATGACTTTTATACAGAGGAGGAGAGTTTTTGTTTCGTGTTCGGAGTTACCGGTCTGTCTTCCTGTGCTATACCTGTGGATTCTTGTTTTTTGTCATGGATTGTCTCCTGTTCGGTGTACGGACTGTCTGGTGTCTTCCCGCTGCATGTGGACTGAATTAGGGTTATTTTGCTTTTCTTGTGCTTATTTGCGTGTTGCACCCGGTCCTGGGGAGATGTTATTTCATACCACTGTATAACATTTATGGATGGTATGAAGTGATACGCATGCGCGTTTCTCCCAGGTATGTTGTAGCGGACCTATATAAGATCCACACCGCATTGGATGATGATTGATTTATTTTTTTCGGTGGGGATCCCAGGAATGCACCCAGCCTTGGCCTGACTCACACACACTCCCTTCACAGAGACAAAACGCAAAACGGTAATTTCCTTTCTCTGTCTAACTGGCTTCCTTTGAAATCTCGTGCCGGTCTTGTCCCCAGCAGCCCCTGCACCCTCAGCAGACGACCAATCAAAGCCACTGCAGGGACTGCTGGGAGTTGGTTTTCACTCCCCAGTAGTGCTTAAAACCAAACCCAGTTGTTAATGGCTACCTGCTTCTGGGGCTTCCTCCTGACCTGACAGCAGCAATCACCACACACAGTGCACATGACATTTCTGATACGCCAGCTCTCTGCACATTTAACAGGGGAGAGTCCCGAGGCTTTGGAAAACATCTTGCATTACCCCAGTCCCAAAGGTATCACGTCCTAATGAGCTGAATGACTTCCGGCCTGTTGCTCTGATATCACATGTGATGAAGACCATGGAGAGGCTGCTGCTTCACCACCTGAGGCCACAGGTTCAACACGCCCTTGACCCTCTGCAGTTTGCATATCAGGAGAAGGTGGCAGCGGAGGATGCCATCATCTACATGCTACACCGATCCCTCTCTCACTTGGACAGAGGCAGTGGTGCTGTAAGAGTTATGTTTCTAGACTTCTCTAGCGCCTTCAACACCATCCAACCTCTGCTCCTTAGGGACAAGCTGACAGAGATGGGAGTAGATTCATACCTTGGTGGCATGGATCGTGGACCATCTTAAAGACAGACCTCAGTATGTGCGTCTTGGGAACTGCACGTCTGACATTGTGGTCAGCAACACAGGAGCGCCGCAGGGGACTGTACTTTCTCCGGTCCTGTTCAGCCTATATACATCAGACTTCCAACACAACTCGGAGTCCTGCCACGTGCAAAAGTTCGCTGATGACACTGCTATCATGGGCTGCATCAGGAGTGGGCAGGAGGAGGAGTATAGGAACCTAAACAAGGACTTTGTTAAATGGTGCAACTCAAACCACCTACACCTGAACACCAACAAAACCAAGGAACTGGTGGTGGATTTTAGGAGGCCCAGACCCCTTATGGACCCAGTGATCATCAAAGGTGACTGTGTGCAGATGGTGCAGACCTATAAATATCTGGGAGTGCAGCTGGATGATAAATTAGACTGGACTGACAATACTGATGCTCTGTGTAAGAAAGGACAGAGCAGGTTATACTTCCTTAGAAGGCTGGCGTCCTTCAACATCTGCAATAAGCTGCTGCAGATGTTCTATCAGACAGTTGTGGCGAGCGCCCTCTTCTACGTGGTGGTGTGCTGGGGAGGCAGCATTAAGAAGAAAGATGCCTTGTGCCTGGACAAACTAGAGGCAGGCTCTATTGTAGGCATGGAGCTGGACAATTTGACATCCGTGGCAGAGCGATGGGCACTGAGCAGACTCCTGTCAATCATGGAGAATCCACTGAACAAGATCATCTCCAGACAGAAGAGCAGCTTCAGCGACAGACTGCTGTCACCGTCCTGCTCCACTGACAGACTGAGGAGATCATTCCTCCCCCAAACTATGCGACTCTTCAATTCCACCCGGGGGGGTAAATGTTAACATTATACAAAGTTATTGTCTGTTTTTACCTGCATCATTATCAATCTTTAATTTAATATTGTTTTTTGTATCAGTAAGGTGCTGCTGGAGTATATGAATTTCCCCTTGGGATTAATAAAGTATCTATCTATCTATTTAGAATCCTTCGATTTATACTTGATGTCACGTTCATGATAGAATGCGTTAAAGTATTGTTGTGATGTAAGATTTTGCATATAACTTGATAACTATTTTGTATGTCTTTATTTGTAATTTAGGCAAAGCAATGTAATTTAGTGTTACATTAATGAGTGTTTACCCCCCCCCCCCCCCATTTTAGGAATGAGTTTCTTTGAATTTACGACAGAGTTGGGGGAGGATGTGCCTTAAACCAGTTTGGCGAGTGTTTCTCTGCTAAAGTCTTTCAACCCCCGCAAGAAAGCCATAAAGACATATGGTCTTGGGGTTGGCAGGTTTTAAGATGTTGTATTCCCCCATTGGTCTGAAGTATGGCTGTTTGGAATTGGCTTGGATCAGAAGCTTTTAAATATCATGATGTCCTATTGGCTGTAGGGGTTGGACAGAACATCTATAAATCTGCTTGTTCAACCACATTCCGTCTCTCTCTCTCTTACTAACCAACTTACAGTGCATCCAGAAAGTATTCCCAGCGCATCACTTTTTCCACATTTTGTTATCTTACAGCCTTATTCCAAAATGGATTAAATTCATTTTTTTCCTCAGAATTCTACACACAACACCCCATAATGACAACGTGAAAAAAGTTTACTTGAGGTTTTTGCAAATTTATTAAAAAATCAATAAACTGAGAAATCCCATGTCCATAAGTATTCACAGCCTTTGCTCAATACTTTGCACCTCTGACAGCAATTACAGCCTCAAGTCTTTTTGAATATGATGCCACAAGCTTGGCACACCTATCCTTGGCCAGTGTCGCCCATTCCTCTTTGCAGCACCTCTCAAGCTCCATCAGGTTGGATGGGAAGCGTTGGTGCACAGCCATTTTAAGATCTCTCCAGAGATGTTCAATCAGACTCAAGTCTGGGCTCTGGCTGGGCCACTCAAGGACATTCAGAGAGTTGTCCTGAAGCCACTCCTTTGATATCTTGGCTGTGTGCTTAGGGTTGTTGTCCTGCTGAAAGATGAACCGTCGCCCCAGTCTGAGGTCAAGAGCGCTCTGGAGCAGGTTTTCATCCAGGATGTCTCTGTACATTGCTGCAGTCATCTTTCCCTTTATCCTGACTAGTCTCCCATTTCCCCACAGCATGATGCTGCCACCACCATGCTTCACTGTAGAGATGGTATTGGCCTGGTGATGAGCGGTGCCTGGTTTCCTCCAAATGTGACGCCTAGCATTCACACCAAAGAGTTCAATCTTTGTCTCATCAGACCAGAGAATTTTCTTTCTCATGGTCTGAGAGTCCTTCAGGTGCCTTTTGGCAAACTCCAGGTGGGCTGCCATGTGCCTTTTACTAAGGAGTGGCTTCCATCTGGCCACTCTACCATACAGGCCTGATTGGGGGATTGCTGCAGAGATGGTTGTCCTTCTGGAAGGTTCTCCTCTCTCCACAGAGGACCTCTGGAGCTCTGACAGAGTGACCATCGGGTTCTTGGTCACCTCCCTGACTAAGGCCCTTCTCCCCCGATCGCTCAGTTTAGATGGCTGGCCAGCTCTAGGAAGAGTCTTGGTGGTTTCGAACTTCTTCCACTTACGGATGATGGAGGCCACTGTGCTCATTGGGACCTTCAAAGCAGCAGAAATGTTTCTGTAACCTTCCCCAGATTTGTGCCTCGAGACAATCCTGCCTCGGAAGTCTACAGACAATTCCTTTGACTTCATTCTTGATTTGTGTTCTGACATGAACGGTCAACTGTGGGACCTTCTATAGACAGGTGTGTGCCTTTCCAAATCATGTCCAGTCAACTGAATTTACCACAGGTGGACTCCAATGAAGCTGCAGAAACATCTCAAGGATGATCAGGGGAAACAGGATGCGCTTGAGCTCAATTTTGAGCTTCATGGCAAAGGCTGTGAATACTTATGTACATGTGCTTTCTCAATTTTTTATTTTTAATAAATTTGCAAAAATCTCAAGTAAACTTATTTCACATTGTCATTATGGGGTGTTGTGTGTAGAATTCTGAGGAAAAAAATGAATTTAATCCATTTTGGAATAAGGCTGTAACATCACAAAATGTGGAAAAAGTGATGCGCTGTGAATACTTTCCGGATGCACTGTATGATGAAGAAGCATATCTCTCTTACCAAACTGATGAAGACCATCACACCATGAACTGAAGAAGACAACACAATGGAGGGCACAACCTGGCAGCCATATTGAGGCAGGCAATGCAGCCTGTTCTGAAGAAAGCTGAGCACCAATGATGCCTTAACTGGAGACATTTTAAATAACTACAAGTCTGTGTGCCGCCTGAACTACACATCACCATTTAATCAGGTTGTATGGTTGCCAGTATTCAAATGTACTTTGCATATTGTTATTATTTATGAATATTATTAATAATACATTGTTTTATGTGTAACTTAACTCCTGCTTGTCTTTTACTGCCTATAGATATAGAGGAGAAGGTGGGGATAAGTTATATACTATAATAACTTGTAAACAATGGTAAGTCTGTGGGATTTGAGGCATTCTGACAGAGGCTACATCTTACAGTAATAATACAATAGGGAAAAGTAGAGCAATATATTACTCTACCAAGACAAAACAAGTATGTATGTTACATTTTACAGAAAACTGATATTAAAAAACTGGTAATAATCAAACAGGTGGCCTCACGGTCTGTCGCGTCCCTGGTGTTCCCTGCCTGGAGTTTGCATGATTCCCTGGTGGGTTTCCACAGTGGGCTCCGGTTTCCTTCCAAAGACATAAAGGTTTGGGGATTTGGTGATGCTAAAATGACGCCTGTGTGTGTGTGTGCTTGTGATGCCCCGTCCAGGGATTTTGTTTCTTTCTTGCGCCCAATGCTTGCTGGAATGGGTGCATCCGCGGATTGCTGGACTGAATCATTCAACATCCTTTTCAGAGATATTGTGGCAAGGTGTCCTCGGAATTTCATGGATGTTTCAGGCTATTCACAGCACAGTGAAGCTGAACGTTTTCTTACAGCAATATCTCGCACAGCCACCTGGTGGAATCAATTATAAACAATTATAAACAGTAAAACGCTTGTGTAGTAGTATCGTCCCTTGCGTTGTGTGAAGTATAAACCTGGCCTCATAGAGCATTCACAATGAACCACCAGGAACTGTGGGGGACCCACGACATTTGGAGGACAATGATGGAGATTGGCCGGTGGGACCACAAAAACACAGGCTTAGATGCTGATACATAAAGTGCAAAGAATACTGCAAATAATAAACGAGGGAAATAGTAATACAGGCAGAAAAAAACAAAAAATTGTCGTGACGTAAGTCGTATTTTTGTTTTTAAGATTAGGCACCCAAAGGGGACATTAATATTAGGGACCTATAGGTAACTATACCCCCCCCCCCCCCCCCCCACAACTTTAAGGTTAGTATTTGTGGTTGGGGTAGGCCAGTCTAATAAATTAAAATCTAAAAATTATGTAACCGGGGTGGTGGCAGCCCCACCAATTCGTGTCACAATAATAGAAAAGTACCAAAAAAAATCTAAAATGGGCAACAAAAACACAAAACACGCATTTCAGTCCCAGCCAGGGCTGACATTCTGGACCTGCTAATGAATAAAATTCCAGCTCAGAAATTTGCTTTCTTTGCTTACTGAGGAAGAGGAGGATCAGAGCAATTGAGGGGGCAACTGTATCAGGGTTCAGGGTCCAGGGTTCAAATCCCCGTCTAGGTTTTTCTCCTGCATCTCCAAAGTATGGATCGAATATTAATTAATGGCTTAGTGAGAGTGAGCCCGTGGGTGAGTGTGCCCGGCTGTGGCCTGGCATCCCGCCCAGTGCTGGATCATTCCTCGAGCCCACTGTCCCTAAGGTGAATAACAGAAAAGAAAGTAAAACTGAGGAAATGAAGAAAGAGAGCAGATGCTTGCAAAATAAGCTTTAAAAGTATTTGAAAGGAATTTGAAAACCAGATATCTACAGGCTGCTGCCTAAAATAGTGATTAATGCAAATTCAGTGGCTAATAAATAAACAGAAACGAAAGTAAAAAAAAAAAAGCTCTAAAAATCACATTAATAAAAATCCATTTGAATTTTAAGCCAGTAATTTTCTTTCAAATGTATCCTTAATGCAAGTCTAAATTACTCGTGTATAAATAGGAACAAAAAGCAATTTCCCCTAAAACTGATGCCAGCGCTGATTATCACTATTAAATAAACACCAAGATGCCTTTTTGTTTAGGATTTTTTTGTTTTTGTTCGCCATTTGCAGCCTTCAAACATGAAAAATTACTCCGAAAAAAAAAATATCAATTTTCATAATTACTCTGGCATTTTCAAAACATAGTAGGTCACTTATGAAGGAACAGATAAAAAGCAGAGCTGCATAAAATAAAAAAATTTAAAAAACCCTTTCGCCTCAGCCAAGAATTTGTCTTCCTCCAAACCTTCCTTCTCCGTCGACGGCCTTTTACTGAACGCCTCATCTCGAGCGTTCCCCGAAAATCCTCTCATTAAAACGACATTTCAATTCATTTGTATTCCGGCGCCTGCAAGTAATGGGACTGAGGCAGGGACTTCCAGAACTATTAGCTTAGATCATTTAAAGATGCCAGCCTTTCAGCACTTGATTTACGAACTTCGAGAAAGCCATCATTTAAAATGCAGGTTTCCACAAATTATTCATGTGGAGCATCACGTTTGCATTGGCGTTTTATAGGTGGGTATAACCTGGGGGGGGGGTGGGGACAAATGTCTCTATCCAGCCAAAATCAAACCTGCTAAAGCTAAAAACTAACCAGGCAGCATTGGACACAAGGCCGGGGTGCCAGTCTATGTGCTCTATTTTATTATAACATCCATCCATCCATTTTCCAACCTGCTGAATCCGATGCACTATGACTTGGGTTGCTTGTCCCCCCAGTGATGGACCAATATGCTGTGTGTGTGTGCGTGAATGTGCCCTATGATGGAGAGCCACTACACCCAGGGTGAATGTTAGCCTTACAAGGGCTCATCTCCCTGTGACCCTGGGCAGTAGTGCAGGCATTGTGGCAATTTGCATCAATGTGCCCATCATGGAACTCTGGCTGGGGTTTAAATTCACATTTTAACCATCCATCCATCCATTGTCCAACCCGCTGAATCCGAACACAGGGTCACGGGGTTCTGCTGGAGCCAATCCCAGCCAACACAGGGCACAAGGCAGGAACCAATCCCGGGCAGGGTACCAACCCACCGCAGGACACACACAAACACACCCACACACCAAGCACACACTCGGGCCAAGTTAGAATCGCCAATCCACCTAACCTGCATGTCTTTGGATTGTGGGAGGAAACCCACGCAGACACGGGGAGAACATGCAAACTCCACGCAGGGAAGACCCGGGAAATGAACCCCAGGTTCCCAGGTCTCCCAACTGCGAGGCAGCAGCGCTACCCACTGCACCACCGTGCCACCCAGCCCCATTATATTTTATAATAACATTATCACACACTATAATATTTATGTGCCACATTATTATATAACTAACCCTTCTCACACAATGTAAGATAACATGATATGCACCCCAATATAATATAAAATAGCAGTCTCACAGAACATAATATTTTTGCACTCTATTATTATATAATGTAACCTTCTCACATAACATTACATTTAGCCCATTTCAGTATGTAACAACGTTACCATAGAATACAACATAACAGGATGTGCAGCATTGTTCAAAATGGCACTCAGTTTTGTCTTCATTCTCTTTTCCTCTTTTACCTCTCGGTGTCCCCGAGTGTAACAGAGCCTGCCCTTCTAATTAGACTGTTCATTCGGTGGGCCTCTCTTGAAATGAAGTTACCAGCCCAGCACAATAAAGTGCAATCGGTCTTTCTAGAACATAGAGGATGGGGGCAAAATTGGATGCCATCATGAATAATCCCCTCCAGGAGGCTCTCTCTCTCAGGGCACTTTTAGTCACTATGGTGTGCTAAGAAGTGCCTCTGGGGGTCTTTTCTGACCACTGCTATCAGGCAATTCAATGCTTCCCCCTGATGTACTTTTTATTTTTATTTATTTATCAATTGATTGGCTTTATTATGTGTCATCTGAATCCCTATTTTTATGTTTCTGCTGCTATATGCATTTGAATTTCCTCTTGGGGTTAATAACGTTTATTTAAAGTAATCTAATAACATTATATACACCCCATTATAGTTAAACCAAACCACATAATGCAGTTTAAACAGGATATGCACCTCATTAAGGTATATAATAACAGAATTTAACACAATATTATATGTCCCCTCTTATTGTATAACATAACCTTGTCACATAACTTAACAGTACATGCAGCCCATTATCATAGAAGATATCATTCTCACATGATGTATGGTTAGACTAACTGTGCCCCATTATAGGGCCATAACATTCTTACCTCTCTCCCCAAGGCCCTTCTCCCCCCGATAACTCAGTCTGGCCAGGTGGAAGAGTTGTGGCTACTCCATAGTCTTCCATATCAGAATGATGGAGGCCACCCTTTTTTTTTTTTTTGGTTTGTTTTGTTTTAAGGACCCTTCCTCAGATCTTCTCCTCTGTCTCTAAGCTCTGCTGGCATTTCCTTCAGGTGTGTGCCTTCCCTAATCAGTCCAATCAAGTAAGCTGACCACAGGTGGGCTCCAAACAACGATGATCAGTGGAATGGGGTGCACCTGTTAAAGCAAGGGGTCTGAATCCTCGTCTCAATGCGACACTCCAGTTAAGTTTATTTCTAGTGTCCTGCTGTCACTTTCTCATTCTGGGGTTGAGTGTCGCTGAATGTGGGAGAAAATGAATTAAAACCATTTTAGTATAAGGCTGCAAGAAAATAAAATGTGATAAAGGGGGCTGAAGGCTTTCTGAATCCAATTTAAACCCACTTAATGCAAATAAGGGGTACAGGGTGGCTGAGTTTATTGCAGCACCACTATGTGTGTGTGTGTGTGTGTGCGTGAGTGTGCGTGAGTGTGTGTGTCTGCATGAGAGTGTGTGTGAGTGTGTGTATGTGTGTTCGTGTGTTTTTCTGCGTGAGTGTGTGTGGGTGTGTGTGTCTGCATGAGTGTGTGTGTGAGTGTGTGTCTGTGTGTGTCTATGTGCGCGTGTGTGTGTGGGTGTGTGGGTGTGTGTGTGTGTGTGTGTCTGCGTGTGTGTGTATGTGTGTGTGTTTGTCTGCGTGAGTGTGTGTGTGAGTACGTGAGAGTGTGTGTGTGGGTGTGTGGGTGTGTGTGTCTGTGTGTGTCTACGTGGGTGTGTGTGTGTTTGTTTGCGTGAGTGTGTGTGTGAGTGTGTGTCTGTGTGTGTCTACATGGGTGTGTATGTATATGTGTGTGTGTGTTTGTTTGCGTGTGCGTGTGCGTGTGTGTGTGTGCGTGTGTTTGTCTGCGTGAGTGTGTGTGTGAGTACGTTAGAGTGTGTGGGTGTGTGTGTCTGCGTGTGTCTGCGTGGGTGTGTGTGTTTGTTTGCATGAGTGTGTGTGTGAGTGTGTGTATGTGTGTGTCTGCATGAGTGTGTGTCTGAGTGTGTCTATGTGGGTGTGTGTGTATATGTGTGTGTGTGTTTGTTTGCGTGAGTGTGTGTGTGTGAGTACCTGAGTGTGTGTGTGTGTCTGTGTGTGTGTATGCGTGTGTTTGTCTGCATGAGTGTGTGTGTGAGTACGTGAGAGTGTGTGTGTGTGTGCGTGTGCGGGTGCGTGTGTGTGTGTGTGGGTGTGTCTGTGTGTGTCTGCATGAGTGTGTGTCTGAGTGTGTCTACGTGGGTGTGTGTGTATATGTGTGTGTATGTTTGTTTGCGTGAGTGTGTGTGTGTGAGTACCTGAGTGTGTGTGTGTGTCTGCGTGTGTGTGTGTATGCGTGTGTTTGTCTGCGTGAGTGTGTGTGTGAGTACGTGAGAGTGTGTGTGTGTGTGTGCGTGTGCGGGTGCGTGTGTGTGTGTGTGGGTGTGTGTGTCTATGTGCGTGTGTGTATGTGTGTGTGTTTGTCTGCGTGAGTGTGTGTGTGAGTACGTGAGAGTGTGTGTGTGTGTGTGTGCGGGTGTGTGTGTCTGTGTGTGTCTACGTGGGTGTGTGTGTGTATATGTCTGGGTGTGTTTGTTTGCATGAGTGTGTGTGTGTCTGCGTGTGTCTGTGTGTGTCTGAGTGTGTGTGTCTGCATGACTGTGTGTCTGAGTGTGTGCGCGTGTGTGTGTGTGAGTGCACCATGTTATGGACTGGTGTCCTGACCAGGGTGGGTTCCTTTCTTGTTCCCAGGAGAGGCTCTGACCCCCATTAAGTGGAGTTGGCATTGCTGTACTGTTCTAAGCCCAATCAAAGCCCCTGTCCCAAGAAGGGCAGATGTCCAAAATATTTCCTCACATAGTTTTAGGGCTCTCATTGGAAACACTGGGAGTGTGACCTCGAGTCCAAACCTGACGCCAGTGTGTGCAGGGTTTAAGGTTGTGAAGTATGAATTCTCTTAAGAACGATGAATACACACATAAGCAGAAGAGAATCGCACTTTTTTTATTGATCTCAACAAAAGTACAGAATTATTGTGTACCTGCCATGTTAGTATTGATTTTGGATGGAAGACAGAAGACTGCCAAGGGGCCAGCTGGTAACGAATATATCAGCTCATTCTGCGAGTAAATTTAGCCAAAGTATTTCTTCAGAAAACAGGAACAAACAAATGCATTAACACATAGGGAAATATATAAATATATATACTGGATACACTCACTGGCCACTTTATTAGGTACACCTTTTCAACTGCTTGTTAATGCAAATATCTAATCAGCCAATGGCATGGCAGCAAATGAATGTATTTCAGTCTGTAGACATTGACAAGACCACCTGCTGAAGTTCAAAGTGAGCATCAGAATGGAAAAGAAATGTGACTGAAGTGACGCTGAACGTGACGTGGTTGTTGCTGCCAGACAGGCTGCTCTGACTATTTCAGAAACTGCTGATCTGCTGGGATTTTGATGCACAACCATCTGTAGGATTTACAGAGAATGGCCCGAAAAAAGGGAAAATATCCAGTGGGTGAAAATGCCTTGTTGATGCCAGAGGTCAGAGGAGAATGACCAGACTGGTGTGAGCTGATAGAAAGGTGTCCTCGTTACAACTGAGGTGTGAAGAAGAGCATCTCTCAAAGCCTGGACCAGGAGCTGTGCTGCACACTCGGTTAGATCCGGTCTAAATCTGTCCTAAAAGGGTACAGCTATCATCTTCTTCTTCTTCCTCTTCCTCTTGTTGTTGTTTCTCTTCTTTTCTCTTTGCTCTTTTCGCCACAGCATATCATCTTGTCTCCAAATCTTCTGGTCCTCATCGTCTTGCTCTGTCACCCCCATCACCTGCATGTCTTCTCTCACCCCATTCATAAACCTTCTCTTAGGCCTTCCTCTGTTCCTCTTGCCTGGCAGCTCTTTCCTTAGCACCCTTCTCCCAGCATCTCTCCTCTGCACATGTCCAAACCAATGCCATCTTGTTTCTCTGTCCAACCTGAGCTGACCCTCTAATGTCACCGATCACGCTCCCCTTCAATGGCTCTACAGACAGAAGGATACAAACGCTCATCTTACGTGGTGGTTCTTAAGCTTGCAGCCATTTAATTTGATTGTCCAACTCTGCACATGTTAATGCTGATGTCCTCTCTTGCCTGGCAGAGCCTGGTTTTGTGGACTGCTTGATTCATAAAGGAGTGAGTAAAGCTGAGAGTGGGTGGTGTGACTGCTGCCGGTGGGGGGACGCGGCGGCCCTTCAGAAACCCCCGCTTAAACACTTTTTTTTTTAAACACTCTATCAGTAGCTCTTTGTGGGATCAGCTGCCGGCTTGCTGGCTTGCCACACAATGTGCCGTGGCCATCCTGAGATCTCTCGCTCTCCTGTCTCTTTTCCCCCAGACTCCCTCAGCTCCGGCCATTGCTGCCGGCCCACTGGATCCCCTTGAGGAAGAAGACTTTGTGTTCTTTTGTGCAGGAGTCGGGGACGGTGCGTCACATTTGACGGCTGTTCCTTGAGAGGCTGGGTCACCTCTGTAAGAAACTGGTGTTTGTAACTGATGGAACAGCAATAAAGTTTCTACTCCTTGGAAAGCCTGAGGAACTCTCCTGTGCAGCTTTGTGACCCGAGCTTGACACCACATCCATAACCCTCGTCTTCGTCCTTCCTCTTCTCCTCTTGCCTGGCAGCTCTATCCTTAGCACCCTTCTCCCAAAATACCCAGCATCTCTCCTCTGCACATTAGGGTTAGGTTTAGGGTCTATCCAAATTGGTCAATGGTAATCAACCATGACCTCATCCCCTATTTTAATCTTAATTGACTATTAAAACTAATCTCTTTCTGTAATCAAGAAACACTTTTTTAAGGGCATGGAATTTAAACTTGGACTGGGACACAGGCCAGGTCAGGTTTAGGGTCAATCAACCATGACCTCATCCCCGAACACGCCCCAGTGTGGCGGAAGTGTCAGTAGGTACCTGGAGGCACTCCGGGTGTCCCCACTCGTCTTCCCCCCAGCCATGTGCCACATCTGTTACCCCATCACCTGCATGTCCTCTCTCACCACATCCATAAACCTCCTCTTAGGCCTTCCACTTCTCCTCTTGCCTGGCAGCTCTATCCTTAGTATCCTTCTCTCATTATACCCCTCATCTCTCCTCTGCTCATGTCCAGACCAATGCAATCTCACCTCTCTGACTTTGTCTCCCAACCAGAGCGGACCCTCTAATGTCCATCCATCCATCCATTATCCAACCCGCTGAATCCGAACACAGGGTCACGGGGGTCTGCAGGAGCCAATCCCAGCCAACACAGGGCACAAGGCAGGAACCAATCCTGGGCAGGGTGCCAACCCACCGCCAGACAGTGATCATCATTACATTAAAAATCAATAACAATCAAAAAATCCGCTAAACCGTGCAGAAACGAATCACACTGGTCACGTTTCCATGCTCCTCAATTCACAGAAACCTGGTTTTAAAAACGCCGTGTAAACCGTTACTCCGGTTATTGGCCCCTGACATTGATTTCTCTGTGATTAACCCGATTATGTGGTCATGTTAACCCTTAACTGGGTACAGCGCTGGTTGAAGCCCATATGAAGCCCTAGGGCAGTGTGTCCCGTGCATGTGCTCCTTGAGTTACCTGAACAGTGCCCCTCGGTGTCCAAGGTGCAGACTGGGGGGGTCTGTGGCTGAAACGTCCAGAGCACAAGCCGACTGAATTACATAAATGCCAGCCCCTTGGTGTCCCTTGCATGCATTCAATATTATTAGACTTCAAGGAATGTGGGGTGGGGTCCTACCTTGGTGTCCTGATCACGCGTCCCCCCCCTTGAGTTACCAAAACAGCACCCTTTGGTGTCCATAGGCTTCAAAGAAGATGGAGTCCTTCTCAGTGATCTGACCAGGGTCACCTTGAGTTACCAAAATGGCAGCTCTCAGTGTCCATAGAGTGGCTGAAAAGTCAGAGCACACGCTGAATGAATTACACAAACAGCAGCCCCCCACAGTGTCCTTAGTGCGCATTCAATATTACTAGACTTCAAGGGCCGCATGGAGAGGGGGTCTTCCTTGCTGTACCGGATCACACGTCCAATGACTTACCAAAATGGCACCCCTCGGCGTCCATAGGGTTCTCCCTTAGTGTGTGAGTCACGCGCCCCTTGAGTTATCAAAATGGCACACCTTGGTGTCCATAGCATGGTGGTGAAGAGCAGATTCCAGAGTTTCATACACCAGACCCCTTAACTTCCATTAACACTGTCCTTCAGATGAAGGTGCCCTAATGGACTGGCCAGATCTAATCGGGTTACTGTTAAGAATTTCAAAGTCTGTGCATGTCCATTATACTCCATCATGTGTTTGCTTCTCACTCACTTTCAGCAGCCATCGGTAGACGCGAACACAAAATACATTATCAGTGGCAAATATTCAAGGGATCTCATGATGACTTCTACTGGTTGAAATAGTGCATCTCAATATTTCATCTATCCATCCATCCATTTTCCAACCCGCTGAATCTGAACACAGGGTCACAGGGGTCTGCTGGAGCCAATCCCAGCCAAAACAGGGCACAAGGCAGGAACCAATCCCGGGCAGGGTGCCAACCCACCGCAGGACACACACACACACCAAGCACACACTAGGGACAATTTAAAACCGCAATCCACCTAACCTGCATGTCTTTGGACTGTGGGAGGAAACTGGAGCGCCCGGAGGAAACCCACGCAGACACGGGGAGAACATGCAAACTCCACGCAGGGTGGACCCGGGAAGCGAACCCAGGTCTCCAGGTCTCCCAACTGCGAGGCAGTAGAGCTACCCTCTGCGCCACCAGAAGATTACTAAACGTGGAATATTAAGAAATCAGGTCTCCATCTTAACTGGGTTATTCACCCAAAGGTGATTGTGTCTGTATGTGTGTGTGTGTGAGTGTGGGAATGTGTGTGTGTGTGTGTGAATGTGAAACACACTCAATGTGAAAAAAAAAATCTGGAATCAGAGTGACATTGCATTGTGTCCACATGAGCAGAAACATGAACTTGACCTGAGTATCTGAACAATTTGATGTTCCCAGCATCCCCTCACTACTCCTGCTCGATGGCTGGCCTGCTGATGAACACCAACGAAGGCTGAGATTATGTCGCCTGCCTCCATCAATTAAGTGAAGAGAAGTAAGTGAGAAGTGCAGATTGTTAAATGTTTCCACATGGATGGAGATTGCAGTCATACAACGAGATGTCTCCTCTCAGGGAAAAGAGACAAAAATGACAGAACTGGACATGCTAATAAAATTCAGAGAGGTGGAAATGACAACCAGTGTCTCACGGCTGAAAGCAAAGGTCTTCACAGCAGAGCGTGGAAGGTGAACCTTCAAGAAATCAGCATATCTATCTATCTATCTATCTATCTATCTATCTATCTATCTATCTATCTATCTATCTATCTATCTATCTATCTATCTATCTATCTATCTATCTATCTATCTATCTATCTATCTATCTATCTATCTATCTATCTATCATATAGGGCCTTCCATATCTATCTATCTATCTATCTATCTATCTATCTATCTATCTATCTATCTATCTATCTATCTATCTATCTATCTATCTATCTATCTATCTATCTATCTATCTATCTATCTATCTATCATATAGGGCCTTCCATATCTATCTATCTATCTATCTATCTATCTATCTATCTATCTATCTATCTATCTATCTATCTATCTATCTATCTATCTATCTATCTATCTATCAATCATATAGGGCCTTCCATATCTATCTATCTATCTATCTATCTATCTATCTATCTATCTATCTATCTATCTATCTATCTATCTATC
Organism: Erpetoichthys calabaricus; assembly: GCF_900747795.2. Lineage (NCBI taxonomy): Eukaryota > Metazoa > Chordata > Cladistia > Polypteriformes > Polypteridae > Erpetoichthys > Erpetoichthys calabaricus. Next base: position 191,813,251 of record NC_041401.2, on the reverse strand, counting down.
TATCTATCTATCTACAGTATTATATAGTTCCTTTCAAAATCTATTAGTCTTCTTTATAAGTGCCCTAAGGGATGGACTGACACCCAAAATGTGATAAAGGACAATTCCTGCATGGCCCGGATGGGAGGCCATAATTAATGCACTCTATATACGTTTGGCCTAGAATGGTGCTTGATTGTTATCCCAGTAACGACTGAAGCTGTCTGTTGAACTGCCAGTCAAACATAACACCATTTATGGTTACATCCCAGCAAGGACTTACAGTAATTGTGAAATCCAATCGGACCCAAAAAGAACAAATTCTGGTCTCACAAGAACAGAGACAGTTGACAGAGAGGCAGCGTGGATGACAGATGGGACAGCCAGCAATGACAAGTGGGTCACCTCTTCAGAAATACATCAGCCTTTGCTTTCTTTCCTTAACCCTTTCCATAAATATTCTCAGGCAACACCGAGAAACACTAACTCTGACCCTAAGGAAAAATGAATTAGCAGACAATTAGCAAAAATTCCAAATAAATAGTTCAAACATTAAAAGAATTTAACGAGCACGACCCATTGAGCCCAATGCTATTCATCTCATTTCTCCAAAGTAAAACAGACTTGAAACTCTGCTCTCTTCGACACTACTTGGTATTTTATTCCACGTCTCTGTGGTTTTCTGTGTGGAATTAACATAAAACGAGAACAAAGGCAATAAAAACAAGAAAAACAAAAGGCAGAGATGAATCCGCAGGAGCGTCCTGACATCTGACGATTTAAAGCCCATCCTTTTTTGTGTGTGTGTGTGTTTTTTTTGCCTCAGCACGCAGTACAAATATTTGCAATGCAGCCGGATTGTGGAGCGCTCGTCCTGAATTAGAAATCCGAAGGACTTCTTAACTCAGAAGCCTGACTCGCAATCATCGTTGAAATCCTCCCCTGAAGCCCCTCTAATGGTTTGGGCCATAATTGGAAATGTATGTGGCCGTGTCAGGAATTGTTACGTTATTTTACATTCCTGTGAGCTGACCTTTTCTGCAAATCAAAAAGGATCCATCATACATGGCACGGCGCAACAGCACGCTGCATATTCATCGGACTCGTTTGCAGGACAGCAGTTGGTGAAATATTTTATCTTAATTGCGTTCGGCTTCGTAAGCAAGCAATGAAGGCACCGTGCATTAAGACGCTAAGCAGGAGGCAGCGTGTCTGTGTTAGGGGAACAATGGAAGGTGGGTGACGGAAACCCTTGAAACTGGAGAGCAAACATTTTTGGGGGACTCTTAATTTGCGCTTTTTTGTTGTTAATATTCAGCTGACTAAATAACGTCAGACCACATACAGCAAGGAAAGTGCGAGCTCCAGGAGTTCAAACGCATCAAACGGTGACTCCTTTTTTCCCTACTCCATTTTTTTTTTTTTTTTGGCTGTGTAGGAGGAGAGCTCAGTTAAAATGGAAACAAAACGTGCAGCAGTGCTGGAAAGTCTGTGAACCCTGAAGGACAAAAGGAAGAAGATCTGGGGTACCACCGTAGAAACCCCACCTGATGGTGTAAGATTAACCTCCTTGGTGTTAAACTCGAGCGAGACTCGGCACTTGGAATTTTATGGAACAACAAAAACAGCAACATTCATTTGTAAAGCACTTAAAGCACATGTTCACAAAGTGCTTAACGAGTCGTCAAAAACGTCGTGACACACAAAGAGGAACAAATCACAGATGAAAGGCACTATATGATAGATAGATAGATAGATAGATAGATAGATAGATAGATAGATAGATAGATATTATGAAAGGCACTATATAATAGATAGATAGATAATATGAAAGGCACTATTTGATAGATAGATGAAAGGCACTATATGATAGATAGATAGATATGAAAGTCACTACATAATAGATAAACAGAAAGATGTAAAAGGCACAAGAGATAGATAGATACAGCAGATGAAAGGCACTATATGATAGATAGATAGATAGATAGATAGATAGATAGATAGATAGATAGATAGATAGATAGATAGAACGATGTGAAAAGCACTATATAGTAGAAAGATAGACAGATAATATGAAAGTCACTATTTGATAGATATATGAAAGGCACTACAGTATATGATAGATAGATAGATAGATTTTATGAAAGGCACTATATAATAGATAGATAGATAGATAATATAAATGGCACTATTTGATAGATAAATGAAAAGCACTATACGATAGATAGATAGATAGATAGATAGATAGATAGATAGATAGATAGATAGATAGATAGATAGATATGAAAGGCACTATTCAATAGATGAAAGGCACTATATGATAGACTCGGCACTTGGAATTTTATGGAACAACAAAAACAGCAACATTCATTTGTAAAGCACTTAGAGCACATGTTCACAAAGTGCTTTACGAGTCGTCAAAAACGTCGTGACACACAAAGAGGAACAAATCACAGATGAAAGGCACTATATGATAGATAGATAGATAGATATGAAAGGCACTGCATAATACATAAACAGAAAAATATAAAAGTCATGACAGATAGATAGATATTATGAAAGCCACTATATAATAGCTAGATGGACAGACACCCCCAAGGACCCAGCCAGGGTTGTCCCTCAGGACTACAAATCCCATGGATCCTTGCAGGTGTCCATACTGGGTCCATACCAGCAGAGCACTGCCATCTATCATACTGGAGGTGGAACTACTCTTGATAAACAAACCACAAGGCCATTCATCCACTAATCTTTCCCCTTGAGAGGGATAGCAATCCAGCCCCATCCCAGCCAGGTTATGCCCCCTTCCATGTTTCCTGACACGGCAAGGGTCCACCATAGTACTTACATAACATAGATAGATAGATTTACCCACTATGATAGCTTGCATATGACTGCATATGACAAATAGATAGATAGGTAGATATGAAAGACTCTATTTGATAGACGGGTGGACAGACTTTGATTCTTTTGTCATATCAGAAGGCCCAGCACAGTGTCGTGTCTACAGCAGACAGTCCAGGAGGTGATGGGCTGCCAGATAGTGGAGGTCTCCAGGACTGGGACTTTGTCTGACTTTGTGTTTTAACTTACTGTGAACGCCCCTAATGGTTTATTTTCTCTAATATTTCTGCTGACTGACATTTTGTTTTCCTCTTCTCCATTGACAAGTGGCTGTTGCTTAACAATTAATTCCGTTTACGTTCATCTGTTTTCGTACCGATTTGTCTCCCGTGTGTTTTAAGAATTCTGTTTCTTTGTGTGCCCTCATTTTGTAATCAGTATTGTGTAAAGGTTGTAATTGTATGTTTTGTCTTGGTAGACGTCTATATTACTCTGCTTTCCCCTTTTGTACTCTTTATTGTGCAGACTTTATCAGAATGCCTGAGATCTCATAGACTTTGTACTGTTTATCAGGTATTGTACCATATAACTTCTCCCCACCTTCCCTTTTACATCTATATCCTCAGGCAATTAGGTGTAGTAAAAGACAAGCAGGAGTTAATTTACAACTTTAAATAATGTATTATTAATAATAGTCATAACATAATAACAATAAGCAAAGTACAAGTGAACACTGGCGACCATACAACCTGATTAATGCTGATGTGTAGTTTCAGGCGGCTCACAGACTTGTAGTTACTTTAAATGTCTCCAGTCAAGTCATCATTTGCAGCTTTCTTCAGGACGGGCCACACGCCTGTCTCAATATGGCTACTGAGCTGTGCTCTCCAGTGTGTTCTCTTCATGGCCGTGGTGTGTGTGAGTGAGAGGGAGAAGGAGGGAGGAGTAAAGCCAGCAAGTTTACTCTTTCTCTGTCCAAACCCTTACATCAATAGGGCGTTGGTTTATAAAAATGGCTTCTGAGTCAAAAGCAAAATGCCAACTTTAGACCAATAGAAAATCCCCCAGTTAGTGGCTCATTTACACACCTTCCCCCATTTATTGAGTGAAGCTTGCCAGCCAGGTGGTTTAGTTTGGCGTTCCTGTGAGGGTTGATTGAGAGAGCACAGAGAATCACTTGGCACACTGGTCTGACGCGCGTCGCCCAGCTCTGTGCCATAAACTTCCATTCCTGAGTCAGTCCTAAAGACTC